>NC_133666.1:71175570-71475570 GCF_037893015.1 Macrotis lagotis
AAGGCTTCTTTCTCCTTGGCTGAGATTAGGATCTGGGTGGTATCAAGGATTATGTTCATTTCAGTTCCTTTCTGCATGGACATAGCTCTAAAAGCCAGTAGATGGAATAAGGTAGCTCAGGGCCCATCTCTTTTCTTTCTTTTTTTTCCCCAATCAGGATCAAGTTTATTTTTGTTACCATAGCAACTGATGTTAGCTGTTCTTTCACTTACTTTTGAAATTCTTTGGTAATATGAAAGTTATTTTGCATATAATTGCTTAATGCTATCTATTAACTAGACTAGCAGCTAGCTCTTCCAGATGCTTCCCCCTCCACCCCTCAGTTTCTTCTTAAAGGGGGCTTTGCCTTTTTCCCTCCTGAACATTTTAAAACCCATTAAGAAAAAAAGGAATATAGCAAATCAATTTTCAATAGCTATACTGAGTTTTCCAACCAAGGATAATGCATCTCAGCTTTGCTAGATATTGTAAAATCAAAGAAACAGTGGGTTTGGACCAGAAAAAATCACAGTCATAGTGGCCTAGCTTTTGAACTGGAATGGTTCTCAGAGGAGTCCAGTCCACCTCCCCCCCCCCCCCCACACACACACCCTATTTTACGGATGAGGAAAGAAAAGTCTAGAAAAGCCCAAGGTCACTCAGGTAGTAAGAGGCAATTGGAACCCAGGTCCTCTGTAACTCTTTTCTATTGGACCACTCAAATTCATTCATTCCTTCATTTCTTCTCTCTCTCTCTCTCTCTCTCTCTCTCTCTCTCTCTCTCTCTCTCTTTCTCTCTCAATTTGAGCTCATTCTGGGTACACTAACCTTGTACATTTACACTCTCTACCTCATAGGACTTTTGTAAAGAACATATTTCGTAAACTGGAACCTACAGGGGGAATGTGGACTTCTTCACTATGTGTTATATCTTCCTACTGGTGTGGACATCTCAAGAGAGAAAAGATCGGGACTTAATTAAAGTCTGTAACTCACCCAGCTTACCACTCAATTTTATGCACGTGGAAGCAGTTTAATAAAGCTTTGTGAATTCATTTGAAAATGATTACACTGATCAAATTAGCCTTTCTTGATCATTATTAAATGGAATTTCTTTTATGGAAGATTGCATTACTGTGAAATTCAAGAACAATATCTTAAACACAGTTCTGAAGGTCACCATAATGAGTGACCTATGAAATGGCTTGTTAGCTCCACCTCGGCCATAATTGCACTGTTAAATAATATAGGTGCAAAACGTTTGCCAATTTAGAAAGATAGGGGTACGTGAAATTCCTTTGGGTAGGGGAAAAAGTTATGGAAAAAAAGGAAAAGCCTTCAAAAGGAACCTAATAATTTAAAGACATGGTTCAAAAGATCTAATATTGTAAATATCATTTGATTTATAAAAAGGAATCCTGTTTTAAAGACTGGAAACTAGATTTGTGATGAAGGACAGTTTGAGAGCTCAACTCCTTTGAAATAGATTCTTTGGTTAAAAAGCCCCTACCTCTGAAATTCTAAATGAGACCTGAAAGGGAGCACTAAATCTTATCCATATTTGCCATCATCAGGACAAACCAAAGTCATGCTAATCGATATGAAGAGAATAAATACAAATAAATGCAAATAGGAAGCATGCTGGCAAATGTTTAACAACCATATCTCTGAGAAAAATATATGGATGATACACTTTTAAATCTAATTTGCATTACTGACATTTCCCCCTCATTTTCTTAAGTCCAGACAACTGACAAAACAAGAAATTAAGCCCCTGAATTGAGAATTTGTGGACTTCCTGGGTGCAAATGCTCACTCTGAAAATTTCTTAATTAGTTCTCCAGCAGATTCAAACTAATTCCAGCATATCCCTGATACACAGTAGTTAAATATAAGGTAATTTAGAGTGTATGAGTAAATGATGGGATTGGGAAAAACTTCCTGTAGAAGGTAGTGATGAGTCTTGGTAGATAGTTTGGGGTGGGGTTATGTAGGGCTTTAGAAGCAAAACAGAGTAGCTTCTATTTGATTAGACCTTGGGAGCCCTGGAGTGGGTTGGATAAAGGAGTGTTAGAGTCAGATCCATATTGTGGGAAAGTCACTTTGGAAGCTCTGTGGAAGATGGAGCAGAAAGAAAAGAGACTGGAGGAAGGGGAAATCACCAGATAAGAAGTGATGGGAGCCTTAACTAGGGTGAGAACCTTGTGAGTAGGGGAAGTGGGGATTGACATGTGAGATGTAGAGATAGAGATGGCCAAATTGGACAATGAAGTTGATGGATGGGATTGGGGAGAAAGGAGACAAGGAAAAAATAGAGATTCCCAACCTGGAAGATTATAAGGTTTGTAGGGAGAGTTCTGTTCTGGACACATTGAGTTTGAGATGTCTCTAAGATATCTAGGATGATTCAAAACTTAGTTTGAGTTTAACTCATAGAAAAGACTTTAGCCTTGATTTCTTACAAGTGTAGCATTGACAGAGACCCAAAGGGGTAGAGTCATTTTGGTTGTACCACTATATGACTGAAATGTGTTAGAGAGGTGGACCAGAGCACAAACCAGCCCTCATATCCCTCAAGGCCACCAACCATGTCACCAACTCTTGAACCCCAAATGATAAGCAAAAGAAGAGGCAGGTAAAATAAAGGAAAAGCTTAGAAGACATGGTGACTCTGGGTCTTAGAGAAACTGCATTTTTCAGAGGAGGGGACTAAAGTCCAGAGACCAAAGTTCTTGGGGCAGGTGAAAGGTAGTGAATGAGCCAAAACAAAAATTTGGGTCTTGTGTTCTTAGTCTAGGGTTCTTTTCTCAAACCATGTTGCTATTTTGGGAGAATACCATTAGGCCTATTCCCTGATTTCCTTTAGGTACTGGGAAAGTGCATGTGGTCCAGGTTGATACATTACCTAATATTCAAATTCTCTCTTGAATATGAGTTCAAATCTTCTTTTTAAAATTTTAAATTTAATATGGAACTTTGGAAAATCACAACCTCTCTGGGTCTCAGTTCCCTCAGGTATAAATAGTGAAACTTCATTGAATAGCCTTTTAAGTGCTTACCAGCTCTAAATCTATGATCCTATAATGTGAGATATCATAGTTGTATGTATCATCTCCAGTTCACAATCCATCCATAGCTACCTATCCTGTGCCATTCTTACCTACATCCCCCCATAAATTGATCATAAAGGGTCCACCCAACTTGCAGGGACCCTCCTTGTTTTCTATTAACATTGTGAGGATACCAGTGGAGCATACATGAGACTATCCACCTGTTGCTTGCTTCATTCTTTTCAACTTGCACTTAGAAACTCATGGAAAACTTAGAAATAGGTGCCTGGACACAAAAAAATACAACCATACTGAAGAAACATACCAACTCAAAAAAGTAAGGGTCAGATAGTATCCTCTATAATTTCCCCCACTGTCACAAAAATAATAAAATGAATGCTAACTACCACATTGGCTGCCCTCATTCCCAGGGAGCAGTCAGCAAAGGACAATGAATAAAGTTGTTGGGGTGGGGAATGGAGTGATCCTTTAAGTAAATTCCATCCTGGGGTCAGGAGTGCACGATAACCTCTTGTTGGGCTAATAAGAGGGAGGTTCAGAGCATCCCAGCAAAGTACAAATTGGGTGTCTTGTCAGTGAAAAGGAGAAGTATCCAATCGGCCACTAGATGGTGCCCCTATTTTTCACTAATAGAAGGGGAGCATGGTAATAACAATTTGAGCATCTAGGAGATTTTCACCCCACATTGCAGGCTTCTCCACTTGATGCCTTAAGGATCCTATGAGTAAGTGGGAAACCAATATCTAAGCCTTATTTTCCATTTCTTCATGTGGGAGTGGGTGAGAGGAGGAATACTCCTGCATCTTACCCATGGGGTGAGAATAAAGGTGTATTTTGGAAATAATCCCAAGTGATAATGACCAACTTCAGGGGGCAGCCTCAAGTTCAATAAGTAGATTGGTTCTTGACAAGCAGGTAGCAAAAGACCGCAATTCTTGGTAGGGAGACCGAAACACAGATGTCCTCCCCGACATACAGACTCATACATTCTACTTCCTCCAGTTACTTTATCTTCCAGAGATTGTGCTACCTCATTGTGGACTTCCAATCAGAGCCCCTAGCTGACTCCTTATAGGGAATGCAATGGGAAGAGTCCTAGATGAGAGGATGGGGACTTAGATTTAGAAGGGAAACAGGATGTTGGAGTTTTCTACAGAGTGAGAAGGCCAGAGAAACTCGCTTCTTGGTAACCATGTCGATGACAAACAGGAGGATCTGGGTCAAGAATGGAGAACGGAAGGGATACTGTGTGCTGAGCTCCAACTAGGACAAGAAATTTCCATTGGCTTACCATTCTGTCAGGCCTAAGAACTGGGAAGAAAGCGTTGGTGATATGGGATGATTCACCTACATTCATACCTCTTCATTCTGTGTAATGAAAATAATTCAGATGGGGAGGGCTTACGCTGAGTTATACAAAGAGAAAAGAATGGAATTGGTTACAAGACGCGAGTTCAAATCCCAGCTCTGGCACTCATTAATCATATAACCTTGGATCAATCACTCCCCTGCTCTAAGTTTCTGTGTCCTCCTTCCTACAATGAGGGGGTTGTACACAATGATTTCCAAGGTCCTTTCCATCTCATTTCTCAGCTCTTAAATGTATTGCCCTCTTTGAATGTCAAGAAGGGACAATTATGGAAAGACATTAGCTACATTGTGTGGTAGGTACACAGAAGGAACAGACACTACGCTGTTCCTAAGAGAAAAAAAAAGAAAAATGTATTGTGTCTTGAAAATGGCCATAACTGAAGCCCCTAGAAAAATGAAAGCCAAGTGAGTTCAACTGGTTATTTACAGCACTTAAATGTCTAATCTATTCAACTGTTGAGCATTACTTTGATTTCCATAAAGAAAGGTCTGATCAAAACTATAGGAGGTGAAAGCAACCATCAGAGAAGTAGTAGCACACTTTACCCCCTCCCAGCCCATTCCATTCTTTCTTTCCTTCAGTTTCAGGCAAACTTAGAGTTCCCAGAAGATTCACCTTTGCTTCCCAAAAATAGTTCTGAAGTCTTTCTCCCCATTTTTATTGGCAGATTCTAAATGGATTATCCTATCTTGGGCTCAAAGAAATTCTCAAGGTGTTCCATAGTGGCGATGGAAGGTCCTTGAAGGTCATCTAATGAGAAAACTGCAACCCATAGAAGGAAAGGGCCAGTATCACCTGGGTAGAAATGCCAGCAATGTTCTTAGAACCTATTTCCTCTTCTGCATTATGCCACATTGACTTTCCCTTCTTTTCCATTCTGGGGAATTCTAATAAAGTAGAGGCTGAAGGTGGGAGAGCTGTTGGCCTGCATCTGTTGAGGTGGAGGATTGATTGAATATACCTCACATATGTTAATAAGGAAGCATAGAATAGTGATCAGAGTCTGATTTAGAATCAGAAGACTTAGGTTAGAATCCCAGTTCTCTCCTTTCCTCACTATTTGACCACAGATAAATTCCTTCCCTTTCCCTCTCTGGCCTTAATTTTCTCCTTTGCAAGACTAGACAGTCGCTGAGGCTCCCTTTAATTCTGGGTCTATGACCTTTAGAATGGGAAGCTATAGTAGGATCCCTGAAAGGGCATTACATTGCTGTGCCCTGGACCATAAAGGTACCAATGGGAGCCTGCAAAATCAGGGAACTCTTTCCTGAGCTCTGCCTCCCCCTCAAAGACACAGGGTTTGGCATCCCTGGGGAAAGGGGCATAAACAAGGTTATCATCCATTTTCTGAATCCATGGAAATTCTAAGATGTAAGTGGGCACATGTGGAACAAATATAAGCACATATACTTGGTCTGTCTTCCCCCTTCTTTCATTCCACTACTTCCATGTCCTTTATACCAAGGTTAGTATCCATATCTGGAAATCTGTGTCTATTTGTATGGAGAGGCATTTAAGGACCTGGCTCCATTCTTCTGCAGGCACATAAAAAACCCATTCAGAATATGCATTCCCTCTTGGCAGTTTCAATCTATTCAAATTCCTGAGGCCCTTTAAAAGTATTCCTTCCATTCACCACTATCTGTCTGACAATGTATAAGTAAGGGGGAGTGAAAGACATAGAGGTCAGAACACCCATTTGCTAAAGTTTCTGGTGGGAAAAGAATTCTCATCTCATTGGAAATGAGTTAACCAGGTCTTTCCAGTCATTCTGAGGACTGCAAATGCTGGGATGCCAGTAGAACTTGGAATTTTTGTGTCTAAAGCAAAAAAAAAAAGAATAGGGGGTCGATTGGGTGTGTCAACAGTTGCAGGGAGGAAATAGCTGTCAACTAAGGGATGTGAGGCAGAAAGACCAGATGAAAGGCAGTTGCCTCCATCCTCTGCCTACCTGTGGCTCTCTTCTCTCATCCTTTCTTAGCATTGGCTTTTGCTTCGGCTCTTTTTGCATGCTCCCCAATTACATTGGCATCTTTATGGTCTAGGGCACAGCAATGCCATGCCCTTTCAGGGATCTTCCAGTGGGAGGAAGAATATGGTACCTTGGACCTAGGCCCTGAAGCAAAGCCCTAGATGCTCTACCTGCATTACAATTCTATGAGCACAGCCATAGTCTGGCCTAGGCAGCTAGGTTATTTGCTTCTTGAGGGAAAATCATTCACAACAGCTCACAGAGTGCTTTGCTCAATAAACACCAGACAGAATCACAGGACACACAATATTTGCTCAGAAAACAAGAACAATGAAATAAAATTCACAATGTTCCTGTTGAGATTTTTGACTTATCAAGTCTCTCTTCCTTAGGTCACTACTCACCACAGCAGGACACACCAATATTTCCAAGGCCTCTTACACCAATCATTGTGTTCCTCTGGCAGAAGCCATTGATTACTTCCTATTGCTTACAAACCAAAGTCAAACTCCTTGGTGTGTTATTCAAGGCCTCCCCACTTGCCTTAGTCACCCTTCTTTTTGCCTCCTCTCCAGTAGGAACCCGCTTCTCTAAGCAGATGACTCTTCTCACTTTAGGGCTCAAATAAACTAGATCCTTTTTGTTTGCAGAGCTTGCCTTCCATTATTTCCCCAATTCAAATCCCAAAACCATTTATTCCAGACTGTGCTTCCAGTTATTCATGGATAAGATAGTCCTTACCCTCAAGAAACTTCCACTACCCTGGAGGAAGATGATATGGAAATATCTAATACAGGTTGATTGGAAGACAGAAAGAACATTTCAAACTAGAGATGAAGAAAGGCACCTCCCATGAGCCCTTGCCTTAAGGGAGTCAAGGATTCTTAGAGGTAGAAATAGGAATGCAGTACATTGCTGGGGCAGTCTGCAGAGGAAGAAAATGGAAAATTGATTGAGGGTAATAGATACTTATGCCTATTCCAGAAACCTAAGCTGGGACTGGAATATGTGTGTGTGTGGGGGGGAGAGGAGTGTCAGAAAGGTTAAGTAAGAGTCAGGAAGAAAAGCATTAAGTAATATCACAGAAGTGGAGGGAAGAAGGAGTATCTAGGGATGATGCAGAGAAACCTGGGCATGGGAGTGATGAGATCAGTTGGAGACAAACTGGAAATCTGTTTGCCTTGTAAAGGGAATCTTCCTTCCTCGTGAGGGCTTAGCCTTCTACCTGATTTGGACTGCATTGTTTTGGGGGGGGGCAGCCAGGGAGCACAGGCCCTGGAAGACCACCCAAAAGAGACCCCTCCTCAAAAGGCAAAATATCCAATGAGGGACTTGGGTCAATCCCCAGTCACCACCCCCTCCCTTGGACTCTGGGAAAGAATTTAAGGAGATCAAGAGTGGTGCTCATCCTCTGACCATCCAGTCTCCTGCCAAACCCTGGCCGGCTGGCCTGGCAAATTCAATCAGCAATCCATGTGGCCTTCTCTTTAAATTCCTTGTGACTTGTCTATTACTTTCTTAAAATGCTGTAACTTCCTTTAATAAATCTCTATTTTCTTTCCAAAACCTGCATTCCCGAGTCTGAGTGGCAATTCATCCCGGGGCAGTACTGAACCCAAGAAACAAATCAGCAGCTACAGCGGTGCTCAATGGTAGCACAAACTACAGAGAAGATATGAAGAAGGGCTGAGAAAAGAGCCTGACTCCCCTTTCTGCCCCTCCCTTGTCTGCACCAATCTGCTTCTTCTACTTTCTTCAGAGCTATGCTCTGTTTCCTCTTCCTCCTCCTCTGGAAAAGCCCACATGGATCTCCCCCCTCTGGATTCTGTTTTGCTGAGAAACCTGGACACAAAAGACAGTCCCCTCCCACCAAGGTCATCATTCATTTTCAGTTCTTGTGGCTAAAATCCAATCTAAATTTGGAGCTGATGAGGAAGTAAAATAGTTTTTTTTTTCAATTATCAACTGACATAGAAGTTTATGTCCACATTCTGAAGACTCTTCCTCCCAGCACTTTATTGAGGTCATTTTGATCCATCCTCCTCTGATGAGATGAGGGGATTGGAATAGCTGACCTCTAGTCTAAGGCTTCCTCTAGCTCCAAATCCCTGTTCTTATGAGTCTGTGATTCACAGCCCACCTAATGTGGCTAAATTGCTGGCCCTTGGAAATACCATGGACAGCTCATCTTTTGCTCAGGGCAGACAGATATTGAAAGATAGCTTCTCTCCAGCTTCCTTAGTGTTCTTTCAAAAGTCAGAATGCCAAAACTGAGTCATATATAGAACTTTGGAAACTCCACAAGTGGACTAAACTTTGGGGTTCTTTCTCTCAATCTCTTTCTGTTTTTCTCTGTCTTTGTCTCTCTCTCTCTCTGCCCCCCCTCCTTATCTCTCTGTCTCTCTCTGTCTCTGTCTCTTTCCTGTCCTTTTTTGTTTCCATGGAAGCAGCTATGCCATGTTCTTGAAGACAGTGTCTTGATTAAGCATCAGCAGGGTGGCAGCCTTACAGTGCACAGTGCCGTCTCTTGCATTCATTCCTGCTATTAGCAGCTTGATTGTTGACAAAAGGACTAAAAAGGTCCAGATTTTTCCAGAATTCTCATTTGTGTTGAGAAGCTCCCCATTCTCTCAGACACCCATATTCCCCAAATCTAAGACATTTGTTCTACCTTTTCCCTCAGCTTCATTAACCAGTCAGTTGCCAAGCAATTATGGCTCATCTGGGAAGTAGGACCCAGACTTCAGTATGAATATTGGTATATCTAAAATGAAACTGAAGAATATTTATGAAACACCTTCTGCATGCAAAATCCTGGGCTGGGGACTTGGAGAGGAGCCCAAATTTCCTTCCTGAGTATCCACACTGTCCTTCTTCATCACTAGCCATGTATCACTGTCCTGGTGAATGTTTAACACCTGGATCTTCAAAGGAAATCCTACTCAAGACACTTTTCAAGTTTAAGCCAAATTATTAACATTTTCTCCATCACTCTAAGTCAATTAATCATTTTTTCTGTGGTGTAATTTGTTTTCATTGAAAATTTACCATTCTCTCCCAAGCTAATTTGAAATTGCAGGACAGATCTCCACTCTGGTCTCCACCCCAAGCCATCATAGAGAGCAGTTTTAGAAGTTCCTTGTTTGCAAGCTAACAGACTAATTGAATGCCAATGCCTACTTACACTGTACCATCTAAAGCATTCACATAACCCCCCCCCCCCATTCAAGGGGTTTCCAGGCCGAGGGGCCAGGAAGGTGCACTCTTTATACAAATTCTCCTCTAGCATGTTCTCTTTTTTGTCTACCCTTCCCAGTAATGGTATGTGTACTAGTGAGAATGTATGCCCCAGGCTTATGCAGGAAAAGTTTTGTTTTTGCTATTCTTCTGAAGCTATTACATTCAATGGTTTTGTTTTCAATAAATTATGCATTCTGGCTGACTAGAAAATTAAAAATAAAATTGGGGGGGACTCCTAAGTTATGAAATTAAGTACAAGTTTACAATCAAAATAATCTGAATCTTTCGTAGCTGACCTGGGGGATAGCATGTGCTTCTGGGGGGGGGGGGCGGGGGAGTTAAGACATTCTTTCGCATCATTACAACCATTTGAATTCACATGTGATTTGGGGGGAAAGTATTTCTGATCAAGGCCAATGTTGCATTCCCCAATAACTGGGAGAGGTTGAAGAGACAGAAAAAGAGAATACAAGCAAACAGGGCAACATCTGGGCATAGTCCTATTCTTTTCACTAGAATAGCATTGGATCAATGCATTAGACAAAGCAAAACAGACTTCCTTAGAGTTCCATAGGAGGGCAAAAAGCAGGAAGTGGCTTAAGGCTCAACTTTGAGCTACCAGAATGTCTAGATTTAGTCATTCTTTAAAAACTTCATTCAGGTAGATAAATAGGCCTGCTGTTCATATTCACAGAATGTTGGTTCTCACCTTTGGCCACATGGTTCAGCAACAGCCTAAAATATTTATTCCTAATTATTCCCCTGCTACTGTTGAGTGGTTACTCAATGAGCATGTTGTTTTCAATATGAATACTTGCTGATTGCCATGCTTTCATTTTATGAAAAGGTCAGTCTTACTGTGTACTCTTTTTCTTTATTTAAATACTTCCCCAAAGCATATCAATGCCCAGATAATTAAATATTCCAATGGCCCAGGTGCTACCAATTGCTTCCAATTGTGGAATTCCCTCACTTCAGACTAGCACATTCTATTCCATGGAACAGTTTAAAATTAAAATCAATAAAACCAAACTTTTTAAATTGCCCATGTTCTTCAAAACGGAACAAACTTTACATCTCTTTTTTCTGATTTAATAAATACAGGAACAACTCAATTCAGTTGCAGGGAATACTTTTTTAAGCGTTCATTATAGGTCATCATGCTCCCCAAGGTTAAGTCATCAGAATCCCTATTATTCCATTTACTCCAATCCATTTCAAATGAATAAGTAAGAATTTACCATGCACAAGATACCTGGCTAGGTGCTCAGTCTTCAAAGGCAACGATGGAAGAATGTGGCCCTCTAATACTGCTGTTTGTTCTCCCCTTTTGGAAGAGGACCAAAAATATCACTATCGATGTCTTGACTTGTATGTGAGTTGGATTAAATGAGACAGTTATACAAAATCATCAGCCTCACTCTCTCTTCCAGAGTCACTGAAGTCCAAAGGCAAGACAAAAGGCTAGATTACTGGTAGTGGCCCAAGATGCAGTGCATGACTGGCATCATTGGTGTCTGACCAAAATCTAAGTACGCATTGGCACCTGCTTCAGCGTCCTTCATGGCCATTGGAACAAAGTGTTCTCTGCATGTTCCTTCGCGGCCACTGGAACAAACTGTTCTCTGCCTGTTCTACCGGAGGAAGTCTTCACAGGCTTGGGGTAAACATTCCCATAACTCACTGATAGAATAGGTGCTGGGGTTCTAAAGGCAAAGATGGAATGATATGGCTTTCTTTTTGTTGTTCAGTCCAATTCTTCATGAGCCCATGGACCATAACATACCAGACCCTTCTATCTTGTACAATCTTTCCAAGTTCATAATCATTGTTTATATGAAATTATTCAATTTACCCTCTGCTATTCCTGTTTCCTTTTGTCTTCAATATTTCCCAACATCAAGAATTTTTCTAATGAGTCCTGGCTTCTCATTGTGTGACCAAAGCATTTAAGTTTCACTTTAGTACTTGACCTTCCAGTGAATAGCCTGAATTAATTTCTTTAAATTTTGATTTATCTGATTTTCTTGATGTCCAAGGGACTCTCAAAAGTTTTGTCCAGCACCACAATTCAAAACTGGTGATTCTGTGCATTCAGCTTTACTTATAGTCCAATTCTAACAGCCATACTTTGCTCCTGGAAAAACAATTTTGATCGTAAGCACCTTTGTCAGTAAGTTTATGTCTTTGTTATTTAGAATGATGTCCAGGTTCTCCATATCTTTCCTTCCAAGGGGAAAATGGTTATTTTAAGTTTCATAACTATAGTTGCTGTCTACAGTGATCTTTGAGCCCAAGAATATAAAATCTGACATTGCTTCCATTTCTTCTCCCCCTATTTGTCAGGATGCGATGAGACCAATTGCCAAGATCTTAGTATTTTTTATATTAAGCTTCAAATCAGCTTTGATACTCTCCTATTTCATCCTTATCAAGAAGCTTCTTAATTCATCTTCACTTTCTGTCATTCTGTCATTAGAATGGCATCATCTGCATATCTGAAACTGTTGCTATTTCTCTTGGAAAGCTTAAATGGGATTTTGATTCATTCAGTCTGGTATTTCATATGATATACTCTGCATATATGAGTTAAATAAATAAGTTAAATAAATAAAGTGACAGTACACAGCCTTGTTTTACTCTTTTTTCAATCTGAAAGCAATCAGTTGTTTTAATCAGTTGCTTCTTGGCCTACATAAAAGTTTCTCAAAAATCAAGTAAGGTGATTTATTACTCCCATATCTTTGAGGATTTGCCAGTATTTTGTAGTGATCTGCACAGTCAAAAGTTTTTGTGTAGTCAATGAAGCAGATGTAAATTTTCTTCTGGAATTCCTTTGCTTTCTTCATAATCCAGTGAATGTTGACAATTTGGTCTCTAGCTCCTCTGCCTCTTTGAAAACCAGCTGCAATTTTGGTAGTGCACTTAGTTCACATGCTGTTGAAGTCTAGCTTGCAGAAATTTAAATATAACCTTACTAGCATGTGAACTGAGCACAATAATTTGAACATTCCTTGGTATTGCCCTTCTTTAAGACTGGAACTTAAATTGATCTTTTCCAATCCATTAACCATGTTGAGTTTTCCAAATTTGCTGGCATACTGGTGCCATACTTTTACAGCATCATCTTTCAGAATTTTAAATAGCTCGGTTGAAATTCTATTAGCTCCACTACCAATATTGTTATCAATATCTCCTAAGACTAGATTTCATTCTCTAAGATGTCTGGATTTAGATCAGCAATCATACCATCATGGTTATTGGAGATATTAAGATCTTTCTTGTAGAATTCTTTGTATATTCTTGATTCCTCTTCTTAATCTCTACTACTTCTTTTAAGTCTCTACCATTTTTGTCTTTTCTCCTGCCCATTTTTGAATAAAGCATTCCCTCGATATGTCTACATTTTTGCCCACTCTTCTCATAAATGTGATATAAATAAATATATATATATATATATATATATATATATATATATTTATGGGAGTGTGTGCCTCCTGTTTATGAGCAAAACCTACTGGTTTTGATATATCATTTGAAAAAATAACTTTGCTAAGAGCTAACTGAACTTACTCTCTGACTATTAGTGGGAAGTGTCATTAGAGGGGGTTCACAAGCTATAGCAATAGGAGTGAAATAGTAAGTATAATATGAGGGAATAATATGAAAAATAGTCCTTTCCCCAAAGGAACTTACTTTCTACTGGGACAGGGAGAAGGAGGGAAATGAAACAAGACTACAAATAAATTGATAAATAATTTGAGGATAGGATACAGTGAATTTTGATAACTAGGGAAATCAAGAAAGACTTCCAGAATGAGTTGGTACTTGAATTGAGACTTGAAGGAAGCTAAAGATTGCAGCAGATGAAGATGAAGAGGGGAAAAATTCCAGTCATTGGATATATCCAGTTCAAAGAAATGAATTTATCTTTCCTTTTGTTATCTGGGAGATTAGCACTGAAATTTATCCCATATGCTAATAAATTTGACAATCTAAGTGAAATGGATGAATATTTACAAAAATCTAAGTTGCCTAGGTTAAATGAAGAGGAAATTAAATAATCAAATAACCCTATTTCAGAAAAAGAAATTCAACAAGCCATCACTGAACTCCCTAAGAAAAAATCTCCAGGGCCTGAGGGATTCACAAGTGAATTTTATCAAACAGTTAATGAACAATTGGTTCCAATTCTATATAAACTCTTTGGAAAAATAGGGGGAGATGGAACTCTGCCTAACTCTTTCTATGACACCAATATGGTGCTGATACCTAAACCAAGAAGAGTTAAAAGAGAAAAAGAAAATTATAGACCTATCTCCCTGATGAATATAGATGCAAAAATCTTTAAAAAAAATTTTAGCAAAATGATTACAACAAGTTATCACTAAGATAATACATTTTGATCAAGTAGGATTTATCCCAGGAATGCAGGGTTAGTTCAATATTAGGAAAACTGTCAGCACAATAATTATATCAACAACAAACCTATCAGAAATGATATGATCATATCAATAGATGCTGAAAAAATTTTTTGACAAAATACAGCATCCATTCCTACTGAAAACAGTAGAGAGTGTAGGAATAAATGGACTGTTCCTTAGAATAATAAGCATCTATCTGAAACCATCAACAAGCAATATATGCAATGGGGAGAAGCTAAAGGCATTCCCTATAAGATCAGAGGTGAAACAAGGATGCCCACTATCACCACTACTATTCAATATCATATTAGAAATGTTAGCTTCAGCAATAAGAGAAGAAAAAGAAAAGGAAGGAATTAGATTTGGGAAGGAAAAGGTAAAACTCTCACTCTTTGCAGATGACATGATGGTATACCTAGAGAATCCCAAGAAATTATCCAAAAAACTACTAGAAACAATTAGCAACATTAGCAAAGTTGCAGGATATAAAATAAATCCTCATAAATCCTCAACTTTTCTATATATGTCTAGCAAGATAGGGCAGGAAGAGCTAGAAAGAGAAATCCCATTCAAAGTAACCTCAGACAATATAAAATACCTGGGAGTCTACCTGCCAAGGCAGACTCAGAAACTTTTTGAAAACAATTATAAAACACTTCTCACACAACTATAATCAAACTTAAAAAATTGGGCAAACATCAGCTGCTCATGGATAGGTAGAGTTAATATAATAAAAATGACTATTCTACCAAAGCTAAACAACCTGTTTTAGTGCCCTACCGATCAAAATTCTAAAAAAATTATTTCAATAAGTTAGAAAAAGTTATAAGTAAATTCATATGAGGAAATAAAAATTTAAGAATTTCCAGGGATTTAATGAAAAAAGTGCAAAAGAAGGTGGCTTAGCCCTACCAGATCTAAATTTATATTATAAAGCATCAGTTATCAAAGCTGTCTGGTATTGGTTAAGAAATAGAGTGTTGGATCAGTGGAATAGACTAGGTGCAATAGCAGGAAATGATTATAGTAATCTGCTGTTTGATAAACCCAAAAAGTCCATCTATTGGGATTAAAAACTCTCTCTTTGAAAAAAACTGCTGGGATAATTGGAAGTTAGTATGGAAGAAACTTAGATTAGACCAACACCTCACACCCTATAGCAAGATAAGATCCAAATAGATACAGGATTTAGACATAAAAATAAATATTATAAGCAAACTAGAAGATCAAGGAATAGTTTACCTGTCAGATCTATGGAAAGGGAAGCAGACCAGAAAGGGTCAATGTTAGAAAGGATGTGGGAAATCTGAGACACTAATACATTGGTGGAGCTGTGAACTCATCCAACCTTTCTGGAGAGCAATTTGAAAGTACACCCAAAGGGCAACAAAAACGTACCCTTTGATCCAGCAATACTACTACTGGTCTATACCATGAAGAGATGATGAAAGAGGGTAAAAAACATCACTTGTACAAAAATATTCATAGCAGTCCTGTTTGTGGTGGCAAAGAATTAGAAATCAAGTAAATGTCCTTCAATTGGGGAACAGCTTAGCAAACTGTGTTCTATGTATGTCATGGAACACTGTTGTTCTATTAGAAACCAGGAGGGATGGGAATTCAGGGAAGCCTGGAGGGATTTGCATGAACTGATGCTGAGCGAGATCAGCAGAACTTGATAAACATTCTACACCCTAACAGTAACATGGGGATGATGATCAACCTTGATGGACTCACTCATTCCATCAGTGCAGCAATCAGGGACAATGTTGGGGTATCTGAGATGGAGAATACCATCTGTATCCAGATAAAGAACTGTGGAGTTTGAACAAAGACCAAGGACTATTACTTTTAATTTAGGAAAAAAAAACCCTGATATCTTATTATGTAATCTTGTTATCTCTTATACTTTATTTTTCTTCCTTAATGATTTCTCTCTCATCACACTCAATTTGGATCAATGTACACCATGGAAACAATGTAAAGACTGGCAAATTGCTCTCTGTGCAGGGGGTGGGAAGTAAGATTGGGGGAAAAATTGTAAAACTCAAAATAAATAAAATATTTAAAAGGTAAAAAAAGAAATTGATCCCAGTTTCATTTATCAGTGTTTTCCCGACCCATAGAAGAAGCAAATAGAGGTGCTCTTGAGGGCTAGTAAAATAGGAGTGCAAAACCTGCCTCTGATACTAAGTGACTGGCATCTAATAGGTACTTTTTAGACTCTTGTTGACTGAATAATAAATATTGATTTTCTGACCCTAATAATGTCATTTTAGGTAGCTAAGTGGCATGGAAGACAGATTGCTTGGCCTGGAGTAAAGAAGACCTGAGTTCCAATCTGGTCATGGACCCCAACTAGTTGTATGATTCTGGATAAGTCACTTAATCTTTTTTTGCCTCAGTTTCCTTATGTGTAAAACAGGGATAATACTAGCTCCTACCTCCCATAATTGTTGTGAGGATCAAAGGAGATAAATGTAAAGCTCTTCTCTCATAGTACATGGTATATAATACATACTCAATAAATGCCTATTTCCTTCCTACCACTAACTAGGTGATTCCCTATGACTATAAATTCTAGAACAAGTGTCAATTTGCCATAGAAAGGGGAGTTTCATCACTGAGATTCCTCTATCCCAATGAAATTATGGGTGTAGTTCCTCCTGTGACCCTGCCCACTCCTTCCCTATGCACATGAATGAGAAGAGGAAATGAAATGGGCAGTATGCCATGACATAACGGGAGAAGGGAAAGCAAATGATGAAGGCTTTGTTGTGAAAATGGAGAACACATTAACTACAGCTCTGTGCCTTAGGCCCAGACACAGGTTGGGATATGACTGCCACCTTCAATCCCATCAGGACTGTCTAGAAGTCAGGAGACATGAACATGTCATAGGATTAGGCCAAGCTAAGGGCAGGACCCAGGGGATGGGAGATATTGCTGAAAGATGAATTTCACCTAGTAAAGTTGGGAAGGACATTTTTTGGGGGGAAGGGGCGGGGATTTCCTGGGTTATAATCCCAGGTCTTTCACTAACATTCAATGTGACTTATGCCCATCATTTCCCGTTTTGGAACCTCAGAATCTTTATTTGTAAAATGAGGGCATTTTAAATAGATGGCCTTTCCAAAGCCCTTTGCAACTCTGAAGATCTATCTTCTTTTCCTTCTTCTTCATGAACTATTTCCTTTATAAGCCTAAATGGAAAGGCACTTTACAAGATGATATTTTTAACAAATAACTTCTATTTGAAGCTACCAATTATCTGTGAGATTGATTTTTAAAATTCTGTACAGGGGTGGCTAGGTGGAGCAGTGGATAGAGCACTGGCCCTGGAGTCAGGAGTACCTGAGTTCAAATATGGCCTCAGACACTTAGTAATTACCTAGCTGTGTGGCCTTGGGCAAGCCACTTCACCTCATTTTAAAAATTCTGTACAAATTGTAGAAGCATAGTGTTAAAGTCTGAAGAGGTCCTAGTTCACTTAGAGATCCAGGTCTCTCATTGTACAGATGAGGAAACTTAAGTTTCAAAGTTCAAGAGGCAGAGCCAGTGATGGACCTCAGCTATTCTCACTCCAAATTTAATGCCTGCGTTGCTTCTACTGCCCTATACTGCCTTTCATTTAAGAAAATTCTTGCATTCATAAATCCCTTGAGAGATTTATTTAAAGGGAGTGGGATCAAATTTCAATAGAAATTGGTCTAAAAATATGACTGAATTCGATGTGTTTATGACTTTTGGGAAATAGATTAGTGTCTAGACTGAAGGTAACTCCAAATGACTTTAAGAGTCCAGATAAAGCATATCATTGTTAGGGAAAGGGGAATCAATTGGGATGCCATGAATCCAGACTGTTCCTTCAGTGAAATACATGTATTTAATTGTTTCTTCGATTTTATAATTAGGGTCTGCTGTATTTCACAGTGTCATTCTCTCAAATTTGCTCACTTTGTGAAAGCCTCCATTTCCATTGTGGGGCAATGATTTTCTCAGTCATGGTAAACCAATTTGCAGCAGGTTGGGGAGCTCTGGTTGGGATGACTTGTTGGGTAGATGTATCCCAGTCAGTGTTTCTCAACCCAAATTCTACTGAGGAAAAGGAAACATCTCAATCCCCTAGGGTGGATGGCTTGGCTCTCTGAAGTCTTAGTTTCTAAGAGGTTTTAAGGAAGGGAGAGAAGCAGACTGTAGGAAGAAACAGTAGTCATTTTTTTGTTTGTAGGTTTTTCAGAACTTGTGACTCAGGCAGGAAAAGGGGGAATTAGTTAATCAATTTTCTGCTTACACTCTCTGCTACTTTTTCCTGAGCCTGTGCTGGGTAATATTCTCTGGATTTCCAAGGCACTGGCCAACAAAGTGCCTAGGGAATTGAGCTTCACAAAAGAAACAGGCAATTTTGAGAGAGGGAGAGAGAAAGGGATATACTTAATTGGAACTACCAGGTACATGGACTATAGGACTCCAGGGAAAATTCTTAGCTCAATAATGAACATACCAACCCAGTATAAGTTGAGACCAATCATGAGTACATTGTCAAGGGAAATTCCTAGTTCGATACATACAAATCTATCAAAAATAACTTCTCTATAATCCTTTACAATAATCCTAAAATAAAATCAGCCAGCAATTATCCCTGATAAAAGGCACCAATGCATGCCTGCCTTGCCAGGTGGTCACTTAAACAACATGGAATAGCAGAGGAAGAGGGCTCCTTGGCACACCAGAAAAGAAGAGAGCAGGGTCAGAGAGGGCACAGGCAATGGTTTTCCACCCTCACACCTGCCAAGGAAGTATGCAGTGACATTTTTATGAGGGGAGTAGTTTTTAGAGATGGAACAGAACTTAGAATACTTCCTCATTTCATAGATGAGGAAACTGAGGTCCAGAGAGATTAAATGACTTGTCCCAGTGGATACAGCTAGGAAACAACGAAGTCTGAATTCAACTCTCTGTCCTTTGAGTCTAAATCCAGTTCTCTTTCACTGGATAGACGATGAGTTGTTATCATTTGCACATTGCCCAAGGTGACTGAATGAACAGAATGTCAGCAAAGCAAAGAGTTTTGGTAGTAAAAGTTTTTTGAACCAGTAACAAATGACCACAAAGCATCAATTGAGAAATCCTCTGTGTAACTGAGAAGTGAGTATGTGGCACAAACAAATAGACAGATTGCTTTCCATATTATCCCTGGAATCCTAGCCCCTATCTCTGAGCAGGCAGATGTCAGTTTGGGACAACAGGGTACTCCCAGGTATATCAGCTGGGACAGAGCTGCCATGGCTGGCAGTGCTCTGGAATCAAGTGACCTCTGCTTCTGGGAGGCATCCATGTCCCCACTGGCACTGAAACTCTGAGCCATTGTCATGGGCCATATGTGGATAAATGAAAGTAAAGAGACAGTCATTATCATACTCATCATAAAAAACCCCCAAATGAGAAATCTAGAAATGGACTCAGAAGAATTTTGTACTTAGCAATACTGTATTTCTGCCGGCAGATACTGAATGCTATGAAAGGGGTGATAGGGGAGAGCTCCAAGACTACAGATCTGGCAGACTACCCATCTGGCTAATGAGAATTTCAAAGGACACTGATAACTATTTAAATGGAAGAGGATTATATCTGAAAATGTTACAGTTGAGGTGATTGATCTGTTTATTCCCTAGGAATTAGTCCAGACTTGTATCTGAGATAACTGGGATTTTTCAATTTTATTTTCATTTCTCATGGAACTAAATGATAAAAAAAGAAATTCCTTTGATGTTACAGCAAGGGCACACAACTGATCACCCTACCTATGCCTTTCCCTCCAAGTGACCTAAAAACAAACAAGAAAAGGGGACCCACAGATGAAGAGTGAGGGGAAACCACTACCAAGCCCCTTCAAATGTTCAATGATGTAATGATCATACATCCAAACTACATCAGGAAAAGCATGATCATAGAAGGATCAAATACATACTGACTGACCATTGGAAAAAACGTATTTCCATTTATCCCATGGTGAGAGATCTGATCTAAACTGTTTTGTACCAAAAGGCCATAATCCTTTAGTTATTGCCATTGGGCAAATGTTGCTGCAATCTGTTGGTAAAGCAGTGAATGTCCTACCTTGAATATTGTTGAGCTGAAAGAAATGATGAAAATGAGGAATGCCAGGAAGCATAGGGAGAAATGAAGTAGAATCAGGAAAACAAACCACCTAATGACTGTAACAAGACAAATTCAAAGAACAACAAAATCTGACAGCAAACACTAACATCATAATAGCCAATGAAGAGATAGGAGAAGGCACTTCTCTCCCGTCATTGCAGAGGTGTAGTACCATGGATATGGAACTGAATGAAGACTTCTGACCTTGGGGGAGAAGCTGGTTAGTTTTACTGAGTAGTGTTTTTTTCTTCCTTGTTAGAAGCAATGACTTTCTGATAGGGGTAAAGGGAAGACTAAATGGGGAAATGTAAGATAGAATAATGAAAGATGCCATTTTAAAATTTTAAATAGCAAAAGTGCTTTCAAAAATGCTACCTTGAGTTAAGTTGTTGCTGTTAAGTCATTTCACTTGTGTCTGACTCCTTGGGACCCCTTTTGAGGTCTACTTGACAAAAGTCCTGGAATGGTTTGCAGTTTCCTTCTCCAGTCCATTTTACAGATGAAGAAATGAAGAAAAAAGGCAAATAGGTTTAAGTGATTTGCCCAGGGTCACACAACTAAAAATTGTCTGAGGCTGGATTGGAACTCATGAATGAGTCTTCCAAATTCCCAACCCAGTGTTCTAGTTACTGCAGCATCACCTAGTTGCCCCACCCCCTTGAAGTAAGACTTCCTTGGATTTTTCAATTATCTGTCTTCCATACCTGTGGCATTTTGAGAAATAGAATCAGATGATGCAGAGTGCTACAGTAGAAAGGATGCCATATTTGGAGTTAGTTGCTAATCACGTGAGCTTGGGCAAATTTCAAGCTCTCTTTGGGCCTCAGTTTTCTCCTATAAGAAATAAAGAAATTGGATTGCATCACTTCTGAGGCTCCTTCCAGCTCTAAATTTTTGTTTTATGATAAGGGATACAGTAACCTCTTTCAACAGATCATGCTTTCTTTTTTCAGTCCTGCCATCTTCAGTATGCCATATACCCACGGTCCAACTTTCTTCTCTGACCCGTACTCCTAGGTTTCCCATTGGAACTTGGGTCTTATGATTGGTGAACCAGAGTATATAACCATCATGCTAATCCCCAGCCATCTTCATGGCATATGGCACTGATCGTACCCATTTTCCCTTTTGTATTCTAGCTCTTAAAAGTGATGAAATCAAAATACTAAAACCCTCTCCCTGGCCAATCCTCTCTTCTATGTGCTGTTTTCCCCCATTAGAATATGTAAGGGAGGGGGGTTGACACTCCCACCCCAATCAATCAATAAGTACATGTGATTAGGCTTATTAAAGTGCCTTGATATCTCTTAATATGGGAACTCTTCTTTAACTGTATGAAGAAGGGCAAGGTAATGATGGATAGCCAAGGAAGTTCACCACATTGTGTGTATTTGGAAAGGATGGTGGGTAGATGGGTGGGGGGAATGGGGGATGCTAGTGTGAAATAGCAGGAAAAATTTCAGCAGTTCAATCTTGATGGCAGGGAATGCTTTTCAGGTTTGTATTTGTTTGATGAATGCTTAGGAAAAATTTTGTAATGCATTCATTCAAATTGCATATACACATAAACTCAGAGATGTCTATATGCATCAATATGAAGCATGTTCCTTTAACTAAGTGATTGAATGAAAAGGTATTTATTAAGCTCCAAACACTGTGCTAAATATCAGAAATCTAAAGATATTAAAAATGGCCCCTGCCCTCAAGAAGCTTACATTCTAATGGAGGGGGCCAACCCACTCAAGGAAGTTGTGGCCAGTTCAGAAAGGGCATGGTGGTTCAGAAGATCACAAGTATCACAGGGGAATTAATTAATATATTTTTTCCGAAAGTGATGGACCAATGGTTTGATCATATTTCTAGAAAATGGGGGATGGAAAGGGTGTTGCTACATGGCCTAGCATCTAACCATTCCTGTAGGGAGCTTGTCCTTTGGAGACTGCAAGCTTCTGGGGGTTTTTGACCTTGGGAAGGACCTCCTTCCAATAGATGAGGAAATGCCATATGTTTTCATAGGGAGAGCCAGAGAAGAGAAAAACACTGGCATTCCAGCTTCAAATTGTACTGAGGCTAATTAGTTTCCTGCTGAAATAAAGGGGAACTCAAGAACTGGGGGAAGCTCCTGGGACAGGCAGGGAGAAAAGTGGATCTTTTGAGGGTCTATAACCTATAGCCACTTGAAGAATGACTTTGGACAATATAAAGCTTGGAGAGACTCAGTTTCCTCTTCAAGGGAAGTATGAAGGTTCAAATGAGACAACCCAAGTGAAATACTCTGAAGACTCTAGACTGAGCCCCATGGAAGTACCAATTATTGCCAAGGTTCTTTTTGGAGCCCAGATTTTCCAGCTCTCCCCCTCTCCCTGAGCCCATGACAATGACAATGCAGTGGAGACATGGATGCCTCCCAGAAGGAAACTTCACTTTCACAAAAGCCAGATTAGGTAGAAGGAAGGAGAGCAACATGCAAATAAATATTGTACTTTTCCTTCCAAATGAGAATATGTGACATCAGGATCTATTCAGAAGCCACAGACAATTTTCAAAAGCAGCCCAATCCAGTTAGCAGACATTCTCGCTGATGCACTGATAGAGGCTAACAAAAAGCTAATCTTTACATTCCCACTCAAATTTATAGCGAGGAGTGTAGCAGAACGAAAAACAACCTAATAATAAACTATCTCCTCCTTATCTATAGCCATCCAGAAGCATTGTCTAGTTTAGAAAAATGTCGACAATGTTAGTGCCATACTGACAAAGCTAAAGGACACATTCTTTCACTCAACAATCAATAAACTATTTTGGGGGGCAGAAGGGAAGAGACATAATTTATAAAGAAGCAGGTATGGAGGGAGACAGGGGCATTTGAGTGCCTGCTGGGACGTGTCATGTTGCAAAACGCAGAGGGTGGGGGAAGAGGAGGCTCATACTGTTCTCTGATGTGAGTGACTCCATTTTAGAGCCAGCTTCCATTTCAGTAGAGATGGCCCAAACCTCTCTCTCCCTTTGTTGAGGTTTTTCTCCATAGTTTTGAATACAAAACTATACACAGTGTTAAAGAAGTTGTTCATGGGGCGGCTAGGTGGCACAGTGAATAGAGCACCAGCCTTGGAGTCAGGAGTACCTGGGTTCAAATCTGACCTCAGACACTTAATAATTACCTAGTCATATGGCCTTGGGCAAGCCACTTAACCCCAATGCCTTGAAAAATAAAAAAATAAATAAAATAAAGAAGTTGTTCATGAAAATAGGGGAGTTGCCTCAGTCCCTTTATGAGTCTATCTTGAGAGAAAATAAGTCATATTGTCTGTCCTGCCTGCAAAGATACTACAGGTGAACCTTCACATATAAAAAGTATACTATCACAGCATGGGTTCCCTCTGGCCAAACATTCCCGCAGAGCTCTAAAAATGTGCCTGAAGGAAAAAGGATATAGAAAAACTAAGAGAATAGACTAGAAACTCCTCCAGGTCTGAATAAAAAATTAAAAGAGGAGACAAGCCAGAGGAGGCCAAAGATCAAGCGCACAAGTGGGCCAGATCAAGAACAGGAGACAGAATTAGCCTACTTTGTAGATATCCCAATGACAAGTAGAAGACAAGGCTAGGCCACTACCTAGGCATCACAAGGTCAAGAACATAGGGCTAGCCTACTACTCTGAGCATTATAATGACAAGAAGTAGACAAAGTTAGCCCACTACCTAAGCATCACAGCATCAAGAATTTAGAACTAACTCACTATTTAGGCATCTCGATGCCCAGACGAGGCACTCCTGACCTGAACCATAGCAGGATATAGGGACAGGGGAGCAGTGAAGGATGATAAGAAGGGTTAATACCAATACAGTCAAGAATATCTGGTAAGGGCTTGGCAGGTGGGAACCTTGAGCTCAGGACTAAGCAACAAGAAGGAAGGAAATAAATATTAAGCATATACTATGTGCCAGGCTAAAGACTTTATTCCCATCTCACAACAACTCAGCTGAGAAAACTGAAGCTGAGAGAGGTTAAACGACTAACTCAGGATCACATACCAAGGAAGTGTCTGAGGCCAGATTTGGACTAGCCCAGTGTTCTAACCAATGTTTCATCTGTCTCTAGAAGGCTAGGGAAGGATACAGAGAAAAAGCCAGGGTTAAATATCCAATATCCAGCTACCAGGTGATTGATTCAAAATCTAGGAATCCCTGCAGTGAACTGGGCCTAGTCTTGGCCACTGTATTCAGGGCCATAGGGGTCTGTCTACATAATCCAAAGGTATGGAAGTGGGAAGCAGAGTCTGACACTAGCTCAATCCAGAAAATGGGACTGCAGATAGAGAAAAGGAGAAGAAAGGGTCAAATGCACTGAAGAAATACTGTGGCCCGATAAGGACACAAGAGGTAAGCAACTCCTCAAAGAGATCCTAGTAGAGTCAAAGACAAGATTGTTCTGTCCAAATGGGCTACAAGGCACTTAGAAGAAATTAAATAAGAATAACAAAAGGCCAAAGTAAAGGGAATGTCAAGGAGGGAGGAGAAGGCAAAGAGAATTAAGTACCTGTAAAAGATTGGGATGACCCTTAGCAAAGAAGGGAACTCCCTGAAAATTAGGAAGGAGGGGTTCTTCTGTTCTCTGCCCTCATCTGAAGTCTTGGCTTTCTTTCTAGGCTCCCACTGTTAAGAAGGGCATTGCTAAGCTGGATAGTGTCCAAAGTAAGGCAACCAAGAGGGTGAAGAGCATTACATTCATGCTGCAGGAGGGGTGACTGAAGGAATCAGACATGCAACCTGAGGAAGAGAAGTTTCAGGAGATACCTGTCAATTCCCTTCAAGTATGTAAAGGACTGTCATGATGAGGAGAGATGAGATTTGTTCTCATGGTAGAATCAGGTGTATCATAGGTCAAATTGCAGAAAAGTACCAAGTAGAAAGAGCTACCTGAGGAACTGATGGGTCCGCTCTCTCAGTGGGCTTCAAGAAGTGTTAGAGTACATTACAATGGGGATTCTTTGGGGAGATGATTAGATCTTGGGGGCTGTTGAGGTACCCACCAAGTTTCTACTTTTATGATTCTGGAAATCACATACAAATTACAAAGGGAAAAATGGAGAAATGCCAGGGATAATCCATCTCCCTCCCCTCCCGCTCTAGTTAGTCTATGTCCCATAAGGGTGTTCCAGATAGGCACTGAGTTGGAGCCAGGCTTGAAAAAGAGGAGAACATCAGGCCCAGATTACTTTGGGGGGATAGTAGCCTTTCCCATGATATCAAACCTGTCATGGCTAAAAAAAGCTCATCTTTTCTCATGAATATATTTCCAGGGATGCTCTAGGGCCAGGACTTCAAGTCATAGAAAGCTGGCATCTCATCTGAAGCACAGTTAGAGCCTCCTGAAGATGAATCCAAACCTTCAGGTTGTGGAGGCTGTGGCAGAATAAACCAAGGAATGGTGGGTAAAAGTGAAGATCAGAAAAAGGAGAGGAGCAATTAGTCAGGGAGAGCAGAAGTTGGAGTGAGGCATTGGAACAGAAGCCCCAGAGGAAGGCCTGGAGTTTCAGGGGTAGATCTAGTTCAGCATGGTGTAGGATGAGAAGGGGGGAATGAGTAATTGAGTGGAGGGGTCCCACAGTGGGCCCACGCCACTGACGCCACAGATCCAGTTTCATAGCAAAATAAATTCAAAATATGAAATAATACATCTTCTAAATATAGAATCAGGCAGCATAGATTTGAAAATCCATAGGGGCCCCAAGGTATACCAGTTAGCCGTATAAGCTTCTAGCTCCCTGCCCCCCTCAAAGATCAGAGGATCACTGATTTTAAGGTAAGAGGGAATTCAAAGGACCAAGCCCTTTGTGTCATTTGACAAAGGAGATAGCTGAGGCACAGAGAGGCCATGAGACTTGTCCAGTTGGACCTAGAACCCCTGATTCCAAATCTAGTGTCTTTTCTACTCCTTTTTGTCCTGCTTCCCAGGACTTGGTAAGGGCAGTTTTGTGGGCACATCATCTTCTAATTGCTTTTCTTTGAGAAATTGGTACTTAGTCATTATCACAAGTCAAAGAGTTCTTTAATATATTTCATTCTGGGAGGAGTGTTAAGATTTTGTAGAGAGATGGCTAAGTATAGGGACAAAAACCAAGGCCTTAGAAGCTTATCCTCCTATTTTTCTTGTTGCTGGAACTCCTATTTAAATATTCTGATGACTTTTTCATTTCACTGATATGATGACTTTTCCGGAGAAGTGAGTGCAATCCCTGCCTGTCTGCCCAGCCTGGGTGACTTTTGTCCATGACCTCCCATGGGGGACCCTCCCAGCATGCTCTGGGGCATATGAGTCTTTGGCCACTTGTTATCTTTCGCCCTGAGCATGGGCCCGCCCCATTTTCTTGTTCAGTCACATTTATTTCCCTGATGACATCCTTCACTTCAGTGCTTCCAAGTTCCTTCCTGTTTCAAGGTTGCAGACTGCCCCTGCTCCCCACAGACTCCTCCCTTTCCCTCTAGTTCAGATTCATTTTAAATTCTTTCCAACCTGTTGTGTTCCATATTTTGGAGCAATACAATAGTTGGGTGTCAACTGAAACTCATTAAATGTGCTTTAAAGTTTGCTGACTTTGAGCCACACAGCAGCCCTCAAGATGATTACTCTAGCCATTATTAGGCATCTGTCACAGAGGAGGAAACTAAGACTCAAGAGGGGTTCCCAGAATCCCTGTAAAATGCTATTCTTCCCATCTCTTCAGCACCAACATTCAGCATCATTTGGTACTCTTCTCTCATGTATTCCTCACCACCAATCAGTTGTCAAAAAACCTTCCAGCTGGCCCCTCCTTTCAATTCTCAGACTACTACTTAAGCCAAGTCTTTATCACTTGCCATTGTGCTGGTTTCCTAACTCTAAGAATCCCTCTTCAATTCATCCTTCCAGTTTCATCTCCCCTCCTCAAAAGCCTTCAATGTGTCCCTCTTGCACATAGGCTAAAGCGCAAGTTTCTCATCTGGGCATTCAAGGCCCTCTGGGTTTTAGAACCAACATACTTCTGCAACCTTGCCTCTAACTACTCCCCTTCATATTCAGTCAGACCAGTATCCTTATGGCCCAGACATTCCATAGGGCTTCCATCTCTCAGCTTTGGTTCACCCTTCCCTGGACTACCTGTGATACTTCCACTCCATTTTCCTAAGCCAGAACCAGGCCTGCCTCTCACACATAATGCTCTCTGATTCCAGAACTGATGACCTGATTCCAAAGTCCAACTTGCCCTTGCAAGGGATGACTTCCTAGACCTTGAGGGAGGTTAGAGGCTTCCTGCAAATGGAATCCCTAGAATCAAAGCTGTGGGCTCAGTAACAGTTAGGCTGTGGGTCTGTTCTTTTCTCTTGGTCATCAATATATTTTTTGGAGAGGGAGATCAACTCTGAGCTCATTTGTGTACAGCTACTTTTAACAAATCCAAGTAATGTCTCTGCATGACAGAGAAAACAGGGAGTCTCGGGGCTTTGAAGCAGGGGCAGCTGGAATGGGTGCCTGCAAGCCCTGGCAAACTGGGTCCTCAAAGGGCAACTGGGTGTCCATGTTTCTGAGGAGCAAGATGGAAAGGACAGGTTGGTCAGGGGACTTGGAGAGAACAATTCTACTGACTCTAGAGGCAAAGTCCTTCACCTCAAGAGAATTCTACCAATCAGTGGAAGGAGCCTTAGCCACAGGACAAAATGCCACAATGATTTAGATGTTCTCATCGAGGTTTTTATAATTAGCTGAAAAGTGATTTTCTGGTAAAGGTGGCATGCCTCAGCTTAACATGAACTTGCAGAATTACCCAGAAGTTCTGAGTTGCCAAGGCCTTGGGGGCTGTCAGACTAATCTAGACATAACAAAACATCAATCCAGCATTCCCAGTGAAAGACTCCTCAATTCCCACGGCAGTTTATTCCATTGCAGCTGTTAGAAATTTTTTCCTCATGTGAGATTGACAGACAGACAGACAAATAGAGACAGACAGATAGATAGATAGATAGATAGATAGATAGATAGATAGATAGATAGAAATGGCTGAATAAATATTTCTTAAGGGTATACTCCATGTTGCTAAGTGCTGGGATACAACACAAGTCGGACAATCTCTGCCCCCTTAAGGATTTTCCATTCTAATGGGGAAAGTCAATACCAAAGGACCACTAGAAAGTAAGGGTGGGAAAGTAGTTGACTGAAACTTGCTGGGAAGTAGCCCTTATGGAGGCCTGGTCCTCAAGAAGATAAAGGAGAAAATTCTCTTATGAGAATCAGGACTTCTAGGGGTAGAATCCAAATAGTAATAGAAGTCTAGGTCTGGTGGACTGACAATCTCTCCTTAAGGAAGGCTGAAGCCTAAAGAATCTACGCATAGAAACCATTGTTATAAGATCAGATCTAATGGTACGGAGGTCAGCAGGAATGTTAGTGCAGTTATATGTACTAAATCATATTTTGAATTTTTCCCTGATCCCAAACTCCCAAAAGTAACATTTTACCCTGACCCCTGAAGTGCATATCAGCCAGCTCCAGAGACCACCCAAAATCAGAGTATAAGAACTTCATTCTCAGAAGGACTTGCTGGAGTAACTCCCACCTTCAGCAGGAGCAGCCCTTCCTGTAGAAGGGATCCATGTTTCTGTGATCCCTAACACAGTAAGCTTATTTGGGAGTCCATGTGTGTGTGGGAGGGGTTGCAAATCAAGTTCCCTTCTCTCTTTTCCCTGTGCCCCTTTCCCATTTGTCATTAAAGCTTTACAACGAACTGATGTATATTGTTTTACATGCTATTCTTGGCCTCTGAACTCACTGAAGGGTGACATCTCTGGCTGACCCATGGGCTTATCCTTAGACACAAACTAAATAACAAGATGAGGCCTTAACCTATTGATGACTACATCTACCCTGGGGGTGGCACTGTGAACCCAGGCAGAGAAAGCAAGGGTAGCTAGGAGAAGCCTACATCCTTCCAGGACAAACTCCCCTTATAGCAGATGATTGTTACAATACAAAGCAACCTCATAGTATTATCAGCTGAGCTCATATCTAACCACAGACTTTTCTTCTTGTTTCTTGACTATGCCTTCTCCTTCCTTTCATGCAATGAGTTTACAAGACCTTTCTGTTCCTTCTATCCACTTATATAGTCACTGTCATAATATAGGCCTCTTACGTATACTGTTGCAATCACCTCCTAATCATTCTCCCTGGATCCAATCCCTTTCCTCTCCAATTAGCATCCATACAACTGTCAGGATTGATTTCCTAAAGAATAGATCTGCTATCACTCCCTTATTCAAGAAGTTTTAATGGCTCCCCATTGCCTCAAAGATAAAATATGAAATCCTCTGCTCAGCATTTAAATTCCTTCACAGTTTGCTCACTCTTGCTCTCTGTCTCTCCATTTCTCTCTTTCTGTTTGTCTCTGTCTTTATCTCTCTATCTGTGTGTCTCTCTTTGTCTCTGTCTCCCTCCCGTTCTCACTCTCTCAATTTCTCATTACTCCCCTTTATTCATTCTACCTTCCAGTCAAACTGGCATGCTTAGAAATCCCCACATATACTGTTCCATTACCTTTTTCCTCATATTCAACTTTTGGAATCACTAATTTTATAGAAGGCACAATTCAGTGACCACTTCCTTCCTTAAGCTTTTTCAAATACCACTCCCCCAAGTTGTTAGCCTTCCTCCCCTATCCCCATCCTAAAATTATTTTGTATTTATTTGATAAGGGACAGAGTTCTGGACCTGAAATCAGGGAGACTTGGATGTGAATGCTGCTTTAAACACTTATTAGTTGTATGATTATAAACAGGTCATTTCATTTCTCTCAGGCTCAGTTTCTTCATCTGAAAAATGGGAATAATAATAACAGTAGCTCCTGCATGAGATTTCATAAAGACCTAGTGAGATAATGTTTAGAAAACACTTTGCAAATCTTAAAGCACTCTAGAAATCTTAGCTATTACTATTTAATTCACGTTAAGTTATATGTGTATATGGAACCTCCACTCAAATAAAATAAGGCAGAGATGGTTTTTATTTTTGTCTTTGTATACCCAAGCACCTAGCATGGGGACTGGCATACAGTTGGTGTTTAATAAATATTTGTTGATATAAATTGCATTACATTGTATCTTCTATGTTACAAGGTACCATGCTCTATGAATGTTTGGTAGTGGCTAAGCTCTATTATTTTTTCCTGTGGAGGAGGTGGGCTTGCATCTAATTATTTTCTTTCTCCCATTCAATGTTTGGTGGTTGCCTTCCCCTTCCCATTCCCATTTGATCCATCACAAACTGATGTGCAGTATTTCTTCCCGAAGCATTCAAATGTAACTGCAAAGGTGTGATATCACCTCTTCAACTTTACTATACTAGAAAGAATGCTTATTTCTACTTAACATTGAACATTATGCTTTGGAGTTATCATTTGATTTTGAATAGAGAAAGGATTCCAGATCAATTAGAAAATGAAGTAACAAGAAAAAAGCTACTTTCTTGATGTACAGGGGAAATCAAGAAAGCCACTCTACATTGTCTTCTCCCCTAACATAGTACCTGAAATCCAATCAGACTAATTTCTCTGGGTTAATTCATTTGGTTCCAAAAGCTCTGTTTTAAAAAGAAAACAATCCTGAGAAGGTTAATGCCTTAAGCCCTTGTCAAACATTTATATCTCAGTGTGATTTTGTCTATTTAATTTTGTCACTTTTCAACAGGACAGCTATATTGCCTACTGGGCCCTGACAGAATCAGATACTGAAAAAAGTCTGTTTAGAATCATTTGGAGGGATGGGGAGGAGGGTAAAAGTTCACCATGTCTTGAACACTATATCTTTTGGGAGTCATGATGTATAGGGGTAGAGATTGACCATCCTTTGTGTGTGCAGATTGAGAGATTAAAAAGTTATTATCTATTATTTTGCTTAAAAATCAGTCCTTTTTTCTTAATAATTTTCAGATTTGTAGCACATAACTAATATGACCCTCAACATTTTATTCACAAAATGGATGAGCCAAGGAAAAGACCTAATATGAAAATTAATGAAGCAATTACAAAAGGAGAGAAAGAATGTTTGCTGAAAAGGCTATCTAATAAGTGAAGTAAAATAGAAACTCAGTGAAAAAGAAAATCATCAGCAATGAATTAGAATCAGATATATAGTTTTGGGACCATCACAACCAAACTACCAGTGGAATTCAGCACCTAAAAAAAAAAGCCAAACAGATGAAAATTCCCTAACCCCTCCCCCTATTTTCAACCTGAAATTGAAGAGTGAACCAAATCAAAACTGAAATCTGAAGGGAAATTATTCTGAAAATAGCCAAGAAGTATTAGCATTTCAAGGACTTGGTCTCATGCAATATTTTTCTAGTGACAAGTCACTAAACAAAAATCCAACAACTGGACATCAGGAACAGTGCTAGTCAAGAAAAAGTCACATACTTTAATATATAGTATTGGGTGCTGGTTTAATTCATTTGCTTGTTTTCATACTTTAGTAACAAAACATACAGGTTCATCCTTTAGTTTCTTTCCCATATTTCAAGGTCGAGTGAATGGGAAAATAATGGTGTCCTTGTTGGAAATGGGAAAATTGAAAGGTGGACCTGATATGTGGGGGAAGAAGGTCAATGGGCATATACACAGGGTGGATATGAGTTGTGAGGAATGTAGGGCATTGTTGGTCTTCACAGGGTATGGGGGGGGGGGTCCCTTTTAAATCCATTACAAAGGGGAAATGGCCCCAGCCTATCACAAAACTGGGAGAGTTCTCCTAATCCCATTCCAAAGATGACAAACCCATGACTGGAAGAAACTAGTTCTTAGCTGGTCAAGAGAGACCTAGAGATTTTGACCTAATGCAACTGAGTTTGCCCAATTAGGTAAGTGAATATTATCCCACACACCCCCTGTGATGATTTGGGGTCATCAGCATATCATGCATTGTATGACTTGGGGAGGGGGATCATATTAGGGACATGTCATGGTATGAGTGGACTGTTTAGATTGTAACTCAAACTCTGAGAGCCTTTGACAATTCAATAGGGAGGAGGAAAGAGTTTCTGAAGACTATAAATTACCTGATGTTCCAATGCTACCTTGAGCCTCACTCTAGATGAGGTACCCATATCTTGCAAGGTTCGTGAATAAAATCTACAATTTTCTCTCACTCTAGCAAGTTTTTATTTCTTTCATTTACAACATGAGTAGTCTCTGGTGATGGAATAAACTTAACTAGTAGGGGGGAAAGATCAAAGGCAGGTGTGTTCAGAGAATGCTGATTGGCTGGTAAGATCACAACAGGGTCTGGAAGATAGCAGGCTCCTCAAAAATGCATGTAGAATGAAGAGATGAGAAAACATGGGCTAGTGAAGTGCTCCATTTGAACCTCCTTATGGGGAAAAGGGCATAGGGCACTATGATGATTTGCCTTGATCCACTCTTGAAGATTTGTACAGATATGAACAAGAACCATACAAGCTAGGAAGTTGAGAGAGGGGGGTTTGCAATAGTAGACTGAAATTTTGCTAATAATCAATTGTATTATTTAGACATAAAGGGCAAAGACTAAAGGTGAATTAGGAGAACAAGAAATAATCTGTCAGATCTATGGAGAAGGGAGAAGTTTATAACCAAACAAGAAATAGAGAACAGTATAAATTATAAAATGGGTGATTTCAAGTACATTAAATTAAAATATTTTGCACAAACAAAACCAATGCAGCCAAGATTAGAAGAAAATCATAAAGCTGGGAAACAATTTTCACAGCCAGTATTTATGTAAAAGGACTCATTTCTAAAATATATAGAGAACTAAATCAAATTTATAAGACTGTAAGTCATTCCCCAATTGATACGTGGTTAAAGAATACGAACAGGCAGTTTTCAGATGAACAAAGTAAATCTATTTATAGCCATATGAAAAAATGCTCCAAATCATTATTGATTAGAAAAATGCAAATTTAAACAACTATGTAAGGTATCAGATTAGCTAAAATGACAAAAAAAGAAAATGATCAGTATTGGAAAGGATATGGGAGAACTGGACACTAATGTATTCTTTAATGGAGTTGTGAATTAATCCAAACATTTTGGAAAGCAATTTGGAGTTATGCCCAAAGGGCAATAAAACTGTGCATACCTTTTGATCCAGCAATATCACTACTAGGTCTGTATCCAAAAGAGATCATTAAAAAGGGGGAAAGACCCACATGCTCAAAGCTATTTATAATAGCTCTTTTTGTAGTGGCAAAGAATTGGAAATTGAGGGGATTCCCATCAACTGGAGAATGGCTGAACAAGTTAAGATATATGAATGTGATGGAATACTATTGTTCTGTAAAAAATCATGAATGGGGTGGGGTGGCTAGGTGTCCTAGTGGATAAAGCACCGGCCCTGGAGTCAGGAGTACCTGGGTCCAAATCGGGTCTCAGACACTTAATAATTACCTAGCTGTGTGGCCTTGGGCAAGCCACTTAACCCCAATTGCATTACAAAAAAACCTAAAAAAAAGTCCTGAATGACCAGACTTTAGAAAAGCATGGAGACTTGCATGAACTGTTACTAAGTGAAGTGAGTACAACAAAGAGAACATTGTACACATTAATGGCAACGTTGTGAGATAGATCAACTATGAAAGCAGCTCCTTTCAGCAATTCAGTGATCAAAGACACTCCCAAGAGATCTGTTATAGAAAATGACATCCACATCCCCAAAAAACAAAAACAAAAAACTATGAAATCTGAATGCAGAGCAAAGCATGTTCACTTTGAAAAAAAATTTCTGTTTATTTCTTTCTTTTTCATGGTTTTCCCCCTTTAGATTTGATTCCTCTTTTATAACATGACTAATATGGAAATATGTTAAACATAATTGTAAATGTACAACTTATACGAGATTGTTCACTGCCTTGGGAATGGGAGACAGGCTAGAGAGGGTGACAGAAAAATGTGGAACTCATAAACTTGGAAATGAATTATTGTTGAAAAATACCTTTGCATATAGTAGAAAAAATTAAATTAAATTAATTGTGCTGCTTTTACTACCCAAAAAAGTCAAAATCAACAGATGAAAAAAGTTTCTTAAACATTTTAGAAATACCCAAACAAGAAGTTTTAGATGTTTCATTCAGAAGAGAAGCCTTCAAACTTTGATTTAAAAGGTACAAAAGAAAATGGGGCTGAAAAATAGAGACTTTTCCCCTCAGTGATTGAGATACTTATGTATCTCAATAAATCATCATCATCTGTTATCAGTGATGGAAAAAAATTCCCCTAGTTGGCTATTATCCAGCACTTGGGACTGTGATTGAAGAAAGGAAAGATTGCCCTAAATCACTTTAGAAAACTGATGGCCATTTTTGCTTCTCTCCCTCCATTCCCACTTACTACCTACCAGATACACTAAAGAATGACTCATGGAAAAGTAACAACTTTGTTTCAAAGTCTTCCCAGTGGAAGATTACTTTTTTTTGGAAGTTGGAAAAAGAGAAGTTTGTTGAGTTTATTTTATGAACAATGGCTTCATTGGTTACCTTTTCAATGACATGCTCTGCTATTTAATTTCTTCCCCCTTCTTCCCCACACAGTGCTTGGCTCTTAATAAATGCTTGTTGCATAGAATTGAATCATTTACATTACATCACAGAGCTGTCCTTTGGGAATTGTGTCTGTTCTGCACTTTGTCCTTCAGGAACTTCTCCATTAACGAGGATGGATCTTATCCACTTAGGTATATGTGATTTCATGCTTGTGCATGCACACATGTTAACATGCACATGCTCTTAAAGATTAGAAACCATCAACATGAGTCAGAAGGACATGTGGTAGCTACAACTTCATTGATTTTGAAGAGTGGTAAATTAAATCCATTTCTTTGGATGATTTTGGAATGGTAGGGGCCAAATACATCATTCCTGATTGACTGACTGACTGACACCCCCTCATAAAAAATTAGAAGATTAGATTGTGAATTCTAGGCTAAGAGACATTTTTTTTTCCTGATTCTGCCAAACAGCTACTATGGGTTAGCCATTGGACTAAGTACTAAAGATACAAAGAGAAAATGAAAACAGTGCTCATCCTAAAATAGTTTACATTCTACTGGGATGAAACATGGTGCATGTAGAGAAATAAATATAAAATATACATCAATTATGAAATCATTTTAGGGGGTAGTAAAGCACCGACAAGAAATGAAGTCATAGAGGGAATCATTTTTGAAATCAGTTACACAGCTCTTGGCACATACAGGGACTTGGTAAATGTTTGTTGCCCTTCTTCCCTTTTCCCTTGAAAGAGAGAAGGAAGGCAAGTAGAACATTCTAAGCACAAGAGAAAGGGAAATTAGAGCAAATCTGTGAAAGGTTCTAAAAGATAACCAACTTTGCATTTTATGCTCTAGACAATGATGACTCATTGAAGCTTCTTGAGGATGAGAGTTATATGTCCAGGTCTAGACTTAAGGCAGCTGTGCAAAGGATGGACTGAGGGCAAGGGGAGACTGAACAAAAGAGAAAATTATAGGCTACTTCAGCAGTCCAGCCAAGAGGTATCTGAAGCACATAGTAATATGACCCCTTCAAGATCCAGAGGAGATGAATCCAGGAAGCCCATGTGGGCAGGGATAGGCTTATCATATTTCAATAACATAGAAGATTCCCTTAGAAGGAGGGAACCATCACCTTGCTTCTGTTGTGTGAAACAGTAGGCACTTAAGAAACATTTATTGATTGGATTAATTCTTGGCTCCACAATTTCACATCTTTGGTATCCTTCCTTCCTCCACTGGTAAAACTTCCTGGTTTTGTAAAAAAGGGCAAAGTACAGATATCTAGGTTGTACAAGTCACAACCAAAAGGATCTCAGTTTTAACTCACCAGAGCTGTGGTTGTGAAACTCCAGAGCTCTCATAAATCAGAGAGAAAATATTCCCGTTGACCAGAAAGAGATAGATTATGTACTGAGGAACTCTTGACAGATGCAGTTATATTTAACAATAAAATAAAAACAAGATTGAAATATATTTTTTAAAAAAAATCAAAGTGAAATGGTTGATATCTTAGAAAAATTTATTCTAGGAAGTAGTGAATTTGAGTATAATCATAGAGGAGAAAAATATGAATTTTTAAGATAATTATTTCTCTTAAATTATTTCTTCTAAAAAAAACAGATTTGGGTAGTTTTTTTTAATATTAGTACAAATAACCAAAGAAAGTTAATCATGGTAAATAAATGTGCACATCTCAAAGAAGTGTGTAAGGGGAGGACAGTGGTCTAGTGGCAATGTTCTGAAAGGAAGAAAAAAGATTTTTCTTGAAGATTCCCACATTTAAAAAAGGACAAGCTCTAATCTGGGATGTTCAACAAAGATATGTCCTAGAGACAAAATAGGGAAGGACAAAAATCAGTATTTTCTATAGTTGGGATGCCATAGGTGAAGAACCTTCAAATATATTGAGTGGGTAAAGGGAGAAGAGATCCAGGGCATAATATACCAACATTTATGAGATGCAGTGATACAGACTTTACATGAAATTTCTATTTCTGAATACTTGGAGTAAAAACAGAGAGGACTAATGAACTAAACAAGCAATTTTTAAAAGAAAGCTAGAAAAGCAACAAATTAATAATCCCTGAACAAGCACAAAGCTGGTTTGAAAATCAAAGCTGACATAAACAAAATTGAAAAGAGAGAGATTATCAAACTGAAAAATAAAACCAAGAATGCTCATTTTGAAAAAATAATAAATGATATAAGGCATTATTTTAACTAAAAAGCAAAAAAAAAGATTCAGGAAACCCAAATTGCTAAAGTTGTAAATGAGAAAGGGGAATTCACAATTAATAGAGTAAATAAGAAAATGACATGCTAACAAAGCCTAAATGAAATGAATAACTATGAAAACATAAAATGCTTATCTTAACAAAAGAGGAAATAAAAGATTTAAACAACCCAATTTCAGAAAGAAAAATTGAACAAGTTATGAATGAAGGCTCAAAGGGAAAAACACCACTGACTCAGATTAATCTTCACTAAGGTTTTTCAAACCCTTAAAGAACAAATAACTCTTATACTACATAAACTTTGCAAAAGAATAAAAGCAAAAAATCCCCAACCCATCTTCCTTTTGTTAAACAATCAACAATTGACTATGCGTGGGTGGAGTGTATTGTGTATGGAGGTTTGTTTGGGGGTTTGTTGGGCTAAAATTTAATGGGGAAAATGAAATCCAGGAAGCTTAAATGTTTTTTTTTTCCAATGCTATACAGAGAGAAAGTGGCAAGAAGGACATTTGCTTCCAATTCACTATTCTAGTTGGGGGTTCTTTACGGATTTGGTGTCAAGGAGTTCCTCTATCAGTGTGATGAAACCTAGGAATTCCCTTTCTCGGAATCATGGTGTGTTTTTTTTAAATAATTGAAGGGAATGCTGCATGTGAGTTTGGAGGTAAATGTTGTTGGATTTTCATTCTCACCCAAATTCTCAGGTTCCTTAAAAGTTGTTTGTGGCCTCTAGATTTAGAATGCTTCCTGCCTTGGAGGGTCTTTGAGCACTGCTATAGCTATGAGAATTTGTCACTCAACAGTGAATGTAATGACAAGCCTTCAAAACTCAACCTGACTGAGCTTCTGCATCTGCCAATATATCTACAGTCAACCCTATTCTGTACTTGCAGCAATTCCAGTTGTGCTAAGGGCTCCACAGCTAGTCTTTGGAAACGAGAATAATATCTTCACTCCTACTGAAGGGAAACCTTTAATTCAACTCAATTCTATATTGCACATTTATTTACCATGCTAAGTGCCTTCTCCATGCAGGCCATGCCAGGTTCTGTGCCGGTTACTGGGAATACAAGGATAAAAATGAACTAGTCCTTGCCCTCAATAAGCTTACTGCCTTTCTTTGGTGTTCATATGGAGGAATTGCTTATATTTCTTTTTTTTAAAAAAACTGCATGTTGTATAATTCCATGGCATGGACAGGTCATCCACTATAACTATCCCTCCCTGATACTTTACTTGAATGAGCAGCATGAACAATTCCCAGGACCTGAAGAACTTCCCTAAGATCCCAAAGAAATGAGTGAGACCCCTTGATGGCCAAGCTCACATTTGGGAATGTTCTTATTTTGAGTTTTGGATATAGATATAAAGTAGGTTTCAAGAACAGTAGAGAGTATGGGGACAAAACCTGGCAAGTTTCCATGCTGACAAGAGTCACCTTGCCAGACCACCTTATCAAGGTGTATGATTTCTTGAATCCTCTTGGGACAAAGGGTCTAAAGATAGAGAAAGTGGAAAAGTTGTAAGAATGATGGTGCTTCTAACTTTCCTAGCACATTTCTCCATAAAGTTCATTTGGACCAAAGAGTAGAGAATCATCATATTTCTATTTTCAGTCTATCAGACTCTAAACATTCTGTTTCTGAATTTCCTTTGGAAAAATCCTTTGGAGGATTTAGAAATCTAACCTTTTGGTCACTGCCTAGGAAGGTATTGGGAAGAGTTTACAAAGGAAAGAGAGCTTTCTCATGTAACTGTATTTCTACTTCAGCTTCATCATAGAGGATACTCTCTATAGAGGCAGTAGACCTTCTCTCACAATGAAAAATTAAGTGCCACCATCTTTTAATGAGAACAGATGGCTTTGTTTATATGTAAAAACATCCAATCAGTGAAATGAGATTTATTAGAAACCTTTATTAGCATGCCTTAGAAGACATGTTGTAGAGATGGGGCACAAAAGTCAAAGCCAGCTGCCAGCAACCCTAATGAAATACCTTTTATAGCATTGTTAACAAACTGGTTCTAAAAGAACATCCTTGATTTCTGTAAAGCTGTTCATCCCTTATGCTGAAAAAAAAAACATTTTCTATAGGATTCTCAATTTGTTGCCAAGAGAACTGAGTGCTACAGACTGTCAAGTGACATTCTTCCTGATGTTAATTATTAATGATTCCATTAGAATCCAGAGAATTGAGAACTTACTGCTTTCTTTTCTTACTTTGACAGTTTACCACATACATATGACATCCAGTTTATCATAGCACATAAATGCTCATTGACTATAATATGACAATTAAATATTATAAAGGTCCACTCCCAGCACCAAGATGCCACAATGGCCCAAGTAATGAGTTGGAACAGTAGACACTGAAAGCATAGAGAAGCACTGAGCTGAATGAAGGGCAGATGCCAAAATCACCCCAGCCAATTGGTGGGAACCAATTGTTCCTTTTGCTTTATTAGGTTGGCTAACAGGATAGCTAGAATGTGTTATGTGAAGGTTATAGCATATGAATCCACCTATTTATTAAGTGTCTGAGGCCAGACTTGAACTCAGGTACTCCTGACTCCAAGGCCAGTGCTCTATCCACTGTGCCACCTAGCTGCCCCCTATTTTTGTTTTGATATCACCTGGACTTCCTTTTTTAACTCTCTTCCCTTCCTCCTCCAAGAGAACCATGTTTAATTATAAATCTTTTCTTAAGAAGAAAAGAACAAAATTTAACAAAAGCACTCAATATAATTAAAAATGTTGATACTGCATGCAATGCTCTACATCCATGGACCCTGACCTCTACAAACAAGTGGGGAAAGCTATCTTTTTTACCTTTTCTTTAAGTCCCAGATTATTCTTTATCATTTCACATTCAATTTTGGTTGTCTTGTGGTGGTGGTTCTTTCTATTTACATTGTTATACATTTACATTGTGCTTTGGATTAGTTCAGATGACTCTTTCCATACTTCTTTGTATTCATCACGTTCACCATTTCTTAGGGTTTTTGAGTTGTTCTCCAATTGATGGACAACTACTTTCTTTCCAGTTAATTGCTTCCACAAAAAAAGTGTTACTATATTTTTGGTTATATGGAGCTCATGGTGACTGGCAGAAAAAGCACTTAATAAACATTTATTGATTATCAATGATCTCCTTGAAGTAAATGCCTAGCATCAGAATGTGTAGGTCACAGAATAATTGCATAATTTTCAGCTGTCTTCCAGAATTGCATACCAATTCAGATTCCATGATTTATTTTGAAATCATCAAAAAGCAATCCTTCTCAGTTTACTAGGATAATTAATGTTAATATTAATAATAAAGTAATAATAATAGCTAAAATTCATATAGCACCTCCGATGAGCTACCAGATAATGTGCTAAACAGTTTAAAATTATATCATTTGATCCTCATAAAACAATACTAGGGGGAAGCTAGGTGGTGCAGTGGATAGAGCATCCGCGCTGGAGTCAGGAGTACCTGAGCTCAAATCTGGTCTCAGATACTTAAATTTACCTAGCTGTGTGGCCTTGGGCAAGCACTTAACCCTATTTGCCTTGCAAAAAAAACAATACTAGAAACTAGGTGTTAATATTATTTCTATTTTACTCTTGAGAAAACTGAGGCAAACAGAAGTTAAGTAACTAGCCTGGGGTCACACAGACAATAAGTGACTGAGGTCAGATTTGAACAAAGCTCTTCCTGATCCCAAGTCTGGAACTCTATGAGGAATTCTCCAGCTCAAAAAACTTCAGTAGCTCCCAATAGCCTCTAGCATAAAAAATACAAATTCCTTAGTCAGGCATTCAAAATATTCCTCCAACTGGGGTCAGAGATTGATTGGAACAAAGATACAGGGTTCAAATCTTGCCTTTGCCACAGACTACTTGTATATTCACTTGACATCTTTGAGTCTTAAACTGCTCAACAAGAAAATAAGGGCATTATATTAAGGTATGGTCTCCCTCTAGATCAGGGGCAGGAAACCTCTGGCCCATGGTCTGGCTCTGCCAAGGCAAATGCAGGTGAGACTCAAAATTCAATAAATCTAGGAGCTTTTTAGGGGTGAATTAATTAAATACTTGCCTAAATACAGTAGACTAATTTGCAAGTTGATAATTTTGTATGGCCCATGAAGGATTGCTAGAAATAACTAAATGGCCCTTGCCAGAAAAAAAGGTCCCCACCCTTGCTCTAGATCTATGAGTTCACCCCTTTCCAGCCTTAGTCCCAGGTTGTTCTCCCCAGACATGACTACTCACTCACACATTGCTCTCTGCACAACCTCTGCACAGCCTCCCCTCTATCACTCAAAATGCTTTGCTTCCTTCAAAGCTCAACCTAAGTGCCACCTCCTTCTTGGACTCTTCCCTAGCAGCTAGGTGGCACAGTGGATAGAGTGCTGGGTCTGTCATCAGAGTCCTAAACTTCTGGAGAACAGTATGGAACCATGCCCAAAGGAAAACACTTATACTCTTTGACCGAGCAATACCATTACTAGACCTACATTCAAAAGAAATCATAAAAATGGGAAAAGCCACACATGTTCAAAAATATTTATAGCAGCTCTTTTTGAAGTAGCAAAGAATTGGAAATTGAGGGGATGTCCATCCATTGAGGAAGAGTTGAACAAGTTGTGGTATATGAAAGTTATGGAGTATTATTGCCCTATAAGAAACCAAGAGTGGTCAGTCAATGGAGAAGCATGGAATTACATGATCTGATGCTGATCAAAGGGAGCAGAACCAAGAGAACAATGTATACATTAACAAAAACATTGTGAGATGACCAACTGTGATGGATGCAGCTCTTCTCACCAGTTCAGACATCTAGAACAACCCTGGGACACCTGTTATGGACAAAGTCATACTCAACCAGAGGAAAACAAAAAACAAACAAGAAGCAACCACAGAATTGAATGGATACTGTGTTCACTTTTTAAAAAACTTCTCTTATATTTTTTCTTCCTATTCCATGGTTTTCTTTCTTTTCCCTTAGTCCTAATGCCTCTTATGCAAATTACTAATGTAAACATGTTAAACAAAAATTTGTATGTACAACTTTAAGGGGAGGATGGTAGAAAAATGTGTAACTTATAAATAATGCAAGTAGATGAATGTTGAAAAACTTCCATATCATGTAACTGGAAAAAAAAAACATTTAAAGTCCAAAATTTAAGTTTAACTTCACTCTGGGCAAGTCACTTAGCCTCTGTCAGCCTTAGTTTCCTCAATTCTAAAATGGGGCCTATAATAACATCCACTTCCATCTACTTTAGGATCAAAGAAAAATATTTGTAAAGAGTTTAGACTGTCTGGTACACTATGTGGTTGCTTAATACTGCTTTTTTCTTCCTTTTTCTCTTCTCCTTTCCTGAATTCAATTCCCTCAGCCTTGCCCTCAGTAAAATATGTTCTCTCCCTCTTCAGCCATCCATGACTCATTTTAGTTGGATCTCACCTTTTCTCCTACTAACTTGTCTGTCTTTTCAGTCTGCCTGCCATATTGCCATGATATAGAAAATAAGCTCTCAGAGGGCAGGGGCTGTTTCATTTTTCTCTTCACACTCTCAGCACCTAGTACTGGGAATCAAACATGATAAACACTTCCTACATATGAGTTGAGTTGAACTAAGTTCACTATTTAGGTTGTTTCAGTGGTCAAGTGAAGTATTTTGCTTCAAATTGGATTCTGATTTTCAGATCACTAACCAAAAGGAAAACATTAGAAAATGTGTCTAATTCATCCTAGATAACCTTCGCTCCTCAACAGGAATCAAATAACTGAACCTGGTAGATTGGGCAGAAGGAGAAACTGGCACAGCCTGAGAACCCAAGTGTGTACAGGCAAGATACTATTGAGTAGCACTAATTTCTGGATTCATATGGCCATGCTTGTTTTCCAAGTAAATCAGAATTATATGAATGCTCAATACTGATATGATCATGCTGGGCAAGGAAAAGTGATGAAAGTTACTAAGTTGAATTTAATGTGCCTTAATGTATGATCAACATTCATGTTCCTTCTATATCACATTTATCTCATTTGGCACAGTAAATAGTCCCTCAGCATCTGCCAATTTAGTTGAAAATTATTCCTTGTGGGATCTCCCATTCCATAAAGGAAGACTGTTTTTGCAAGAGTGATATGAACACTCGATTGCAGAAGAGCATAGAGCTACAGTTGGACATTGGAGTCTTGAAGGGACCTTAGGGCACATCTAGTCTGAATTTCTCTTTTTAGAGTAAAGGATACTGAGGTCCAGAGGAAGGATTTAGATATCAGAACCAGAAGGAACCTTAGAGATCATTATACCTAACTTCCTCATTGTACTAACTCAGGTGGAGGGGTGTGTCATAGGTCATAGGTCATACTAGTTCAGTTCTACTGCATTGCACTGCCTCTCTTACTAAGTACTAGCCTTGCAGAGCTAGAAACAGCATTAATTAGGAGAAAGTAGGATAACCCCTTCTGTTGCTAGAGGAGGTACTTGAGATCCAAAGAGGGGAACTAGAATGTGATCCTCTTGATGGCAGGTTCCCATTCTTCATTTTTTTTTCTTCTTTGTTCCTCCAGTTCCTTGCACAGGATCTAGGACACAGCAGACACTCAATAAAGGCTTTTGGGGGCGGCTAGGTGGCACAGTGGATAGAGCACTGGCCCTGGAGTCAGGAGGACCTGAGTTCAAATCCAGCCTCAGGCACTTAATAATGACCTGTGTGGCCTTGGGCAAGCCACTTAATACTGCCTTGCAAAAACTAAAAAGTAAAAATAAAAAAATAAAGACTTTTGGGAGGGAACTGCCCAAAGTCACACAGATGGTCATTTCTGAATAGCCCTGATTAAGTCAACAAAACTTGCCTGAAGTTTACGTATAAACTTTTGGTGTATATTTGCAAAGGTTCAAACAGCACCGAGAAGCAGGAAGATTTCTTTCATTTCAACAAACATGTTTGAAATATCGAAGTTGGAGGCACAAAGGCAAAAACAGTCCTTATTCTCAAGTAGCTTTCACTCTGCTGGGTGCAGGAGGGGTAGAACTAGCTTATTCATAGATTCAATGTCATCCAAGATAAGGCAGGAAGTGACCAAAAGAGAGACCAGACTAAGTTAGGAAGATCTGAGAAACATATTGGAAGTTTCACTCTGACAGGAATACTTGAAGTTTCCCAGAAAGAGCCTGCCATTTCCTATCCCCATGTCTTTGTATATAGGCTGTCTCCCATGTCTGGAAGACTTTCTCACTTTGGGGAGATAGCATATGGCATGGCAAATGAGAAGAAGGCTGATCATTCGGAGGACATGGGTTAGAACTAAGTTGCACAATTTGGGGCACAATGCTTCTATCCTAATTTTCTCCTGTGTGAAATGATACTTGAAGGAGTGAGGCACAGCAGGGAAAAAAGGTGAGGTGACAGGATCTATGAAGTCGATAAGAGCCATTGATTAGAAGAAGGAACTCAAACTAGTCCTTCAGAAGTTTTAGTTCCATGAGGAAGGCAAAAAGATTAAAAAGAGGGTGATAACCTTGTAGACCCTGAGTCAAAAACTTAAAGTTCAGAAAAGACAGAAAGGGAGGAGAAGCAATGAAAAGATCAAAGTACAGACATATTTCTTAGATAAAGATGCAGAAAAAGAAGTTCGAAGGGAGGAGAAGGCGGAATTTTTAATTAATTGCTTAGCTGATGGGGAAAAAGAAAGAGAAGATGGAAAATGATTAGATCATGAAATATAAAATAAAGAAAAATGACTAAGGTAAATACAACTTCAAAAGCAGAGAAAGGATTGACAGCTAGGAGGGAGGTGAGGGGAGGGGAGTAGAAGAGAGGTTTTAGAGTAGGGTTTGCACCAAAATCAATTAATCTAAATTAATCATAGGGATAGAGTACCATCTTAAAAGAGGAAGAGGAAGGAAAAGAATTCTAATTTTAAAAAATACTCGAAACATGAACAGAGGAAATACCAAGCTTAACTCATAAGTTTAAATGTAAATGGATTAATCAATTCAATAACATGAAAGAGAGGTACAGATTAGCTACAAAAATAAACTTCTCTCTGGGTTGGAGCTATTCCCTAATGGCTCTAACTCTTTCTAAGAGTTAGCAGCACCAAATAACATACTCAAATCACAACTCATTTAATGCTTGCCTATCCTGAGTGACTGTTATCCATACAGTCTGACCCCATATCCTTTCCAGCTCTATCTCAGAATAGTAATCAATTCATTCCCTTTTCTGGAAAGGCCATGTACATCAATTGCCTTGTGACTCCAATCCTCTCCCTTACAGCTTCCCTGCCATCTCCAACCTAGCTACCAATCTTCATATTATTCAAATTCGAATTTCCATTGTTAGGATGGAAACTATTTAAAGGAGAGGGCGGCCTTGCCTGCTCACTTTTGTATCTGCAGTATTTCTAACCCCTGAAAGTTAAAAGCCTGCATATTTGTACATTGGAGACTTTTTCATTCATCCATTCTCATGTGCTTGCATTCATTTCTCCCATAAGTTCATCACAGGGGATTCTTCTGGTGTCTCTTCATGTTCTCCTGGAACATAGAAAGTATGCTAATCGAGCACATGGGATGACCAATGGTTATTACCCCTTGTTCTTGCCTCCTCGTTGACTCACCTGTTTTCCACTTAGGTGTTTCTTTATTGACAGCTTTTTTTATATTTCTTCAGAACTTCTGGTTTGCAAGGTGTTGTAGCCTGCTCATACCCACTCCCCTACCATCTTCCATTTGTAAAATTTAGCCTTTCAGTTCTGTAGAGACTTGTAGTTATACAACTTTGGACGTTCAACTTTGTGTCAAGAAACTTGAAATGAATCATTGAAAAAAATGTCCATTTCTCAAAGGCAACCCATTCTATTATTGTCCTCCAACTGACTTCCTGGACCAGAGATAATGTCACATGTCATAGTCTGGATCACAGATATATTCTCCCCTCCCACCCCAAGGTGCCTTGATATTTTCTGGGTGGAAGATTTGGCTAATCTCAGTAGAGAGACTCTGTTTCAATTTAAGGATTCTGGAATAATTGGCATCTTTATACACCACAGGTAGAGATGATTTATCCCTATGGTCTGGCACATAGAAAGCAGGTGCCTACTGAATACTGCAAACAAGAGTATTGGAGAATGGCATCATCAAAGTGGAATTCCTTTCTCAACCGAGACTGCAATGGATCTATCTCCTCCATGATAATGAATAACTTTGGTGAGCACCCAGGCTCACTTGATATTAATGATCAGAAAGTTGTCAGACAAGGTTCCCTGTTGTCATATCTGTCAAGAAGTCTTGAATAATTCTGACATATTCATAGGAGAAACCTTGTTAAAGGAGAGTCATTAAGGTAATACTTTGTTCTAACAAATACAATGAAAATTTCTTTTATAAAAATAATACCTAATAACCCCAAAGGAAGAACTAAAGGTACAAAGTTACCATCATTTCTTTCTTGGCTTGCCACAAATTTCCTTCTGCCCATTCACCGTCTCTCTCAGAATTTCCCCAGCTAGATTTTAATGGAGCAGAGCACTAGTGCTGAACTCAAGTTAATTGGGCTTTTCCACTCTCTGCTCCGTTAAGAGCCACAAGGTCAGGAGGGTCTCCAATCACTTTTTCCTTTGGCTCCCAGAATAATCAACCTCTTCCTTCAGAAAAGATTTGAAGTAACCCTCATCTTGAACTAAAAGATTCCTTCCATGCTTTTTCCCTCTGAAAAAGCCTCTTTCCTTTTCCAATTTTCATTCCTTTTTTTCGGAGCTGAAGGACTCAAGATGCCCTTTGGGGGCTCAAGGCCTATGGCATTATTAATGACTCCTAGAAGAAAAATATAAGAGCCAGTAAAGAATGGAGTGCAGAGCTCACTGCATCCATTGACCTTTTTTCTCATAAAAGGAAACTGAGGTCCAGAAAGGAAAGTAACTTGGCTAAAATCATAGAGTTACATATAAAGCAACAAAAACTACTCAGTTCTTTGGATGTCATGATGCCACACTGCCTTAATCCCTTCAAGATAGTTCTGTATAGGCTAGATAGAGAGAGACAGAGACAGAGACAGAGATAGAGAAACAGAAACAGAGAATGAGACAGAGACAGAGAGAAGATGAAGAGGAAAAAATGAAGGAAAACAGAGAGACAGAAAGAAAGAAAAAAAGAAAGAGAGGGAAGGAGGGAGGGAAATAAGAAAAATAGACAAAGAAAGAAAGGAAGCGAGCAAGCAAGAAAGCAAGGAAGGAAGGAAGGAAAAAAAGGAATGGAGAAAGAAAAAAAAAACCTTTATTAAGCAATCCCACCCTCTTCCTAGTTTCCCAATCACTTTCAAGGACACTATCATCCTTCCAGCATAACCTCTGTGTTACCCTTGATTCTACACCATCTTTCATGTCCCAAATCTAATCTGTTACCAAGGCCTGCTGATTTTACCTCGGTAATATTTTTCACACACATGGCCCCTTTTCCCTCCTCTGACACTGCCCCCACCCTCATCACCTAGACTATTATAATAGTTGTTGGGAGGAGGTCTTCCCTGCCTCAAGTCTCTCCCCACACCAGTCCATACTCCACTGAACTGTCAAAGTGATCTTTCTAAAATGTAGGACCATGAAAGCGCTATACTCAATACATTCCGATAGTTCCCTAACACCTCCATGAGCAATCTTGCATCTGTGTTTCAAAGTCCTTCATAACATGCCTCCCCCCACTTTCTAGTCTTCTTACACTTTATATCCCCCCTCACCTCCAATGCATACACAAGTGTGTGTGTGTGTGTATGTGTGTATATATGTACATATATATATATATGTATGGGTGTATATATACATATATATGTATATGTATATGTATATATATGTATGATATTGAGGACATTTTACCCTTCATTCTTTTTTTGTTGCCAATTAAATTTATTTTTTTAATTTTAGAAAGGTTTTATTTATTTTGAGTTTTACAATTTTTCCCCAGTTTCACTTCCCTCCCCCCACCCCCATAGAAGGCAGTCTGCTAGTCTTTACAATGTTTCTATGGTATGCACTGATCTAAATTGAATGTGATGAGAGAGAAATCATATCCTTATGGAAGAAACATATAGTATGAGATATAGCAGAATTACATAATGACAACTTTTTTTTAAACTAAAAGTAATGGTCTTTGGTCTTTGTTCAAACTCCACAGTTCTTTCTCAGATACTGATGGCATTCTCTGTCACAGACACCCCCAAATTGTGCCTGCTTGCTGCCCTATTGGTATGAGCAAGTCCATCAAGGTTGATCATCACCTCCATGTTGCTGTTAGGATGTATAATGTTCTTCTGGTTCTACTCATCTCACCCAGCATCAGTTCATGCAAATCCCTCCAGGCTTTCCTGAATTCCCATCCCTACTGGTTTCTAATAGAACAATAGTGTTCCATGACATAGACATAACACAATTTGTTAAGCCATTCCCCAATTGATGGATATTCCCTCAGTTTCCAATTCTTTGCTACCACAAACAGGGCTGCTATGAATATTTTTATATAAGTGATGTTTTTGCCCCTTTTCATGATCTCTTCAGGATATAGAACCAGTAGTGGTATTGATGGATCAGAGGGGATGCACATTTAAGGTGATGCCATGACAAACAAGTGAATTGGATTTGAGTGAGGCGGTACTGTGCTATGTTTTCAGTCTCATTTTCTGATCCAGAACTCTCTGCATCCAGTGGCCAGATAGGCTTTAGTACATCTGGAATTGGCTCTGGATTTGAGGCAATCAGGGTAAAGTGACTTTCCCAAGGACCACACAGCTAATAAATGCACAAATGTCTTTGAACTCAAGTCCTCCTGACTCCAGAGCTGGCATATATGTATGTGTGTGTGTGTGTGTGTGTATATATATACATATATATGTCTCTATATAGTCTATATATGTCGATAGATAGATAGATAGATAGATAGATAGATAGATAGATAGATATAGACACTCTGTGATCCAGGGAAAGCAGTCTTTCCCCTGTTCTTCAAACAAGATACTTCATCTGTCTAAAATCTGGAATGTTCTCCCTCCTCTTTGTGGACTTCAGCTTCTTTTTTTTCATAGTTTTCTTTTTTTGTTTACATTCATTAGACACCTTTATTCAGAATGAAAACACCATAAATAACTCAGGAATAATGTATTCAGTTGTCAGATTTTTAAATTCAATGTCAGAACAAATTGTTAAAATTTAATAGCTTTTCCCTTTGGTCATGGCCTAATTACATGATCATTTAAGTTTGACCCCCAAAAAAGACCTGAAATGATTGAGGACATGCAAAGGTTGAATATATAAAGGTGATACAATAGGATGGAAGCTCCTTGAGAATGGAGATTGTTCTCTTTGTATTTGTATCCACAGCAAATAGAACAGAACATGGCATGCGTTATTTATTCAATTATTTGAGTCATATTTTACTCTTCATGACCTCATTTGGGGTTTTCTTGACAAAGCTACTGAAGTGATTTGCTATTTCCTTCTCCAGCTCATACTACAGATGAGGAAACAGAGGCAAACAGGGTTAAGTGACTTGCTGAGGGTCATGCAGCTAGTAAAGAACCTGAGTCTGGATTTGAACTCAGATCTTCCTGACTCCAGGCTTGGTACTCTGTCCACTATGCCATCTAGCTGCTCTGACATGCAAGGTCCTCAATAGCTGACTGACTGAATAGATTTAAGTATCAGTCAAGGACAAGTGATTTCTGGTCATTCTTTCCTAGGGTTACATAGCTGGACAAGAGATGGGATCTGAGCCTAGCTCTCATGCCATTGATAAAAACCCATCAATTCACCTCTGCAACCTCTCTCAAATATGTTCCCTTCTCTCCTGTGACACTGTCACCACTCTGGTGCAGGCTCTCATAACTTCATGCTTGGATTATTGCATTAGCCTATTGCTAGGTCCTCCCCACTTCAATCTATCCTCCATTCATTCAAAACACTAAAGTGAAGTTCCTAAGTCTGATCTTGTCACCACCACCACTGCTACCACTCAATTCATTCCAATGACTTTTTTTGCTTGGTAAAAGCTACTGTTTTATGTAGTTAGAAAACAAATCAAGCTAAGATGGCCTCATGCTTGGTGATGGCTTCTATGTCTGTCATCTAAGGCCTAGCCTGGCCATGCTCAGAGAGGCTCATCACCTAGGTTGGCTGAAGAATAACTCATTTGTGGGGACATAAAAATATCAAAGGTCAAAGATGTCCAGGGGTTGCGATCTGAATTGCTGGAAAGAGCAGTCACAGCAATGGAGTTACTGATCCTTGATATAGTGAAATAAATGAAGGAATAAAACATTTATTATTACATATACTTTGTATGTATCACATTCCCTTACAAGACTGAAAGCTCAGAGAAGGCTCAATTTTGTATCTCTAAACTCTGTACAATTTTCATTTGATATATTTGGTCAAGTTGAGATAGCATTACCAGAAGATCACTTGAAATAGAGATTAGGCGAATTACTCAGTTTTGATTATCTGTCTAATGTCCTTCTCCCTTTGTGCCAGAGGAGGGGTAATAGTAAGGGGGCAGGGAAGATAGCCTTGCAGGAAGTGAACACAGAAGCTACCAGAGTTGCCCCTTTGGAGAGGAAGTTGGAGCTAGGAAAATAAGCTTTCCTATCTTGTCTCCTAAACTGTAGCTTTCATTATCTGATATCAGGTAAGGGGGTGAGAAGGTGGGGGAGAGAGAAACAGTGTGTACGACATCTGCTAACAAAGAACTTTGCTGCATTATGGCAAGTGAGAAAAAGCACTACTGTAGCCTGAGAGACTTTTACATGATTTAAATCTGTTCCTTGTGAAATAAATGAGGCCGTTCAGCATTTTAGTGCCCATCCATCTAATCTTTTGCTTTTGAGATGTAAAGCATACAGCCCGGTTACTTATAAAACTGTAGAGTGCTTGCATCCCAATTTATGTTGCTATATTGGAAATAATGAGAAGTTAAAATCCCTATTATAGCTATTTTAACAGGTGGATAGGATGTAGCATAATGGTACATGCCCAAATTCATAAACCTCAAAGAGGCAAGGGAAGACATGGGAGGATGAGAAATGGACATTGGAATGATCTCTACTCCACAAAGGTTGAGTTTTGTATAAAATCCCTTTAGAGGCCATTATCTTATAGCATTTTATCATATAAACCCTAAATCTGCATAAATGTCATTAATATCTTAAACCTCCTTTCAAATTTAATCAAAACATCACAATTTTCCATGAACAATAATGCATTTAATATTTTTGGTTAAATGTTTTATATTGATGCCTCCAAATCAGAGAATTAGTCTTAGTTTTACAAATCCAGGAGTTGGGAATAGAAAAATGTTGAAGAGGCTGCTTGGGAGGAGGCCAAGCCTCTTCTTCAATAGGAGATAGCAGCTGCTCTCAAGAAGCCTTAATCTTACCAAGAGGAGTGTAAAAGTCTGGGGGTCAAAGATGAAAGTCAAGTTCAAAGATAAATTGAGACCCCTTCTAGGAGTAGGGAAAGGGGAGAAGAAAGAAGGCTTTATGAGAAAGGCTGCATTTCAGGTTGACCCTGAAGAAATTGGACAGGCAGAGTCACAAGGCTTCAGGGCTAGATGGGCAAAGAGTCCAGAAAGAGAGAGGGGTTGTGCTCCAGCAGAATCTGAAGAAGGCCATGGTCTCTAGGACTTTGCCAGAAGACAGTGGAATGTCAAGAGTGTGAAGAACACACACTCCTTCAACACTGGAGAACCAACAGATGAGCTCTAAAGAAACAACAGTAAGGAATTAAAATAAAATCTACCCAGTCCAGGTAAGCTTCTTCATCTTGTGTATCTCATATTCTACCTCCAGAACAGCTGCCCCAAAGTGTCGTGGATGCTCTAGTTGAACCACACAGTCATGAAGGAATATCCTGAAAAAAACCATCCTATGATTTTGCCAGTTAGAAAAAAGATGCCTTGAGAGGGGAAAGGACATGCCCACCATCATACAGATAGTGAGTAGAGAAAAACCCAAACAACAAACAAACAAAAAAACACCTGACTTTTGATTGGGCATTCAATGAAGCCTCTGAAACTGAGATGCAACTAAGTATAGGTGGATTCTCTGCTGCTTGTGCTAACTTAGGTCTAACAATTTACACCAGGAAAACCCAGGTTCTCCATCAGCCAACACCACACCATCCATATGTGGAATCACTGGTTACAGCAAATGGAGAGGTTCTGAATACTGTGGACAAGTTTATTTACCTTGGCAGTGTCCTTTCTAAAGAGGTTGACAAAGGCATGGCCAGAGCTAGTTCAGTATCTGGGAGGTTGGGAAAGAAAGTGTGGGAGAAAAGAGGCATTGGACTGACTATCAGACTGAAGGTCTATGGAGCTGTTATGTTGACCTCAATGCTGTATGCCTGTGAGACCTGGACAGTCTACCAGTGCCATGTCAGAAAACTGTATTGCTTCCATTTGCATTGTCTTGGGAAGATTCTGAAGATCACCTGACAGGAGAAGATGCCAGACATGGAGGGCCTTTCTTGAGTAAACTGCCAAGCATTCAAACTCTACTGCAGAGAGAGAAATTATGATAGACTGGCCATGTTGCTCAAACACCAGACATACGCTTGCCAAAAAGACTATTTTATGGAGAACTAACACACACACACACACACACACACACACACACACACACACACACACACACACTGGCCAGAAGATATGATACAAGGACTCTTAAGGTCTCTCTTAAAAATATTAAAATTGATTATGCAGCATGGGAGACCCTGGCACAGGACCACCCAGCATTGCATGCCCTCATCAGTGAGGGTGCTGAGCTCTATGAGCAAAGCAGAATGGAAGCAGCTCAAAGGAAACATGACATCTGTAAGTTTAGAGTAAACACTTCAGATATTCACATGCACTGTTTGGGCAGCTAGGTGGTGCAGTGGATAGAGCTGTGGTCTTGGAGTTAGGAGGATGGGAGTTCAAATATGGCCTCAAACATTCAACATGTCCTAGTTATGTGACCTTGAGCAAGTCATTTAATCCCAATTGCCTCACATCCAGGGCCATCTCCACTTATCCTGATTGGCATTTGGCCACTGGTCCCAGATGGTTCTGGAGGAGAAAGTGAGGCTGGTGACTTAGCACAGCTGCTCCTCACTCAAATCCATTTCATGTGCTTGTCATGGCGTCATCTCCCTGGTGTAATGGTCTTCTTTGAGGACAAAGGACAAGCACCATTTGTGACCAACCTGTGGTAGAATATCCCAAGTTGGTATTGGTCTGATCAGCCACAGTCAGGCACACTGTACCTAGACTCTAACATAGTGATATCCTTTTGGTCTTCTGTAAGCACAAAGGACAGTAATCAAGTTAAAAGGCCGAGTTTTTATTTCAAATCTTTTTAGTTCAAATCCAGATTGCCTTGGAATTCAAGGGTGAGCAAATTCTCCCCTATTTGTCTTAGGTTATCTGACTGTGGAGGCCTGCCACAGTGCTCTCATTCAACCATTGCTGGGCATGCTTATACAAAGGTAAGCTCTGATAGACAGGAGGACAAGGCAAAACCTCAGCATAGACACTGACAGGAATTTGGGGTGCAAGAGAGTATCTCAGGGAAGTCTTAGTGCAGTCCAATGGGAATGTTGCAACACAGCACAGTTATATCGGATCATAGGTGATCAGCTCCTTGGGGCACCACACATCAAATAGAAAGTAAGCTCCTTGAGGAAAGGGTCTGGTTAGTTCATTATCTTTGTCAGTCTAATAAGTTATATTGGGGACACTTAGGGCCAAATGCTTATATAATAATTGGTTGGTTGATTGATTGAAAGCATTATTAGATCCAAACCTCAAGCACAACACATTAGAAGGATTTGGAGCCACAGATCCTGAGCTCAAATCCTTGCTTTTGTCACTTATTATCACTGGGACCTTGAGCAAGTCCCTTCCCTTCTATGGGCCTCAAGTTCCTCACAAGGAAAATGAGAGGGTAAGTCTAGATGACCTCTACAATTCCTTCCAGTTATAGACCTATGATCCTGGGTATGGGCACATGGGTGGCCGGTAATGCTGCCCTTCAGGGAAATAGGGAAGGAAGCTGGAGCAGAAAAACAAGACTGACTAAATTATCTGGCAGGAAATGTTCTCATTTGTTCTAGCATTCACCCTCCAGCTGAAATTCCCATTTGTATCCTAGGTGGTCAAAACCTCAGGAGGAAAGAAGAGAAAATCAGCCCACTGGTGAGCTCTTTGGAAACAGTCGATGGGCTCTCATCCCACAGCTCCAGCACTCAGATGGCAGTTGTCATATTTTACTTTGCATCTGGATGTCCTGGCGCTGTAGGCAACAGAGCAAGACAAATCATTCCCATCCAGGTAGTTCTCATTTGCAGCAATAGTAACCAATACAAGGGGAAAGAAAAGGTGCTATTAGTCTCGCTATTGTATGTCATATCTTGTAAGAAAATCTGCCAGCAACTGAAATTGTTTACTTTCAAGTCTTTCAGTCGAGGGTAACCTGGGTGTCCTTGGAAAAATGGAGATGTGTCCAAGTTTGCTTTCAGAGCCCCCATCTCCTAGGGCTGAATCATCTTTTCCACCTCTAACCAGCTCCCAGGACCATCCTACTGCCCCAACCAGACTCTTACTCTCTATCTCCCCTAACCCTGAGGCCAGCTTCCCCCTTGGTGCTGACCTTGACCCTTTCTTCCACACTTAATGCCCTCCTACCCCTTCACAAATGTTCAACTGTTTCCCCCTGCTTTCTCTCCCTTCTTCTGTTTACCCCCACCATCTAAAGAACCCCTCAGATTTACTTAGAAGTATTGGACAGCAGCCTTGACTACAATATGGTGGAAGAGAATGATGCCATAGGACAACTGGAAGGGATCTCTGAGGCTGTCCACTCCACCCTGTTCCACATTTTACAGTTGAAAGAAACAGGCCTGGCTAGAGAGAGCCACTAGGTGGCACCATAGTGCACAGAATGCCAGGCTTGGATTTGGGAAGACTCTTCTGGAGTTCAAATCCAGCCTCAGACATTGATTAGCTGTGTGATCCTGAATGAGTTACTGTACCCTGTTTGATTCGGTTGCCCTAGAAGGAAATGGCAAATCACTCCAGAGTCTCTGTTCAAACAATCCCACATGGGGTCATGAAATGTTCCAAAGAACTGAAAATGTTGAGTAGTTTGTGCAAGGTGGCACAAATACTAGCTAAGGTGGGGTGGGAGAAAATTCAAATCCAGTTCCTCTAATGTCAAATGCAACACTCCAACTCTGTTGTCCTGAGACAAAAAGATGCTATTTTACTTCTGTCCTCTTTGCCCAGTAAAATGTCCTCTGAAATGGAAAAGACAGCAAAAATAAGCTAAAATTCAAATTCAGGCAAGAGATGGGAAGATAAGAGTTGGTGGGGGGAGTCAGAAGGATCAGCCTGGAGGCAGGTGAAGGAGCCAGCATGCCTCAATTTCAAGGGGTTTCCCCCCCTTTTACTAAGGGCCCCCTTGGCTGTCTAGCAAAGTCTATGGACTCCTCTTCAGAACAAAACTCACAGCACTACAAAGGAAGCCAATTATCTTGAAGCAGTTCTATAATAAAGGTTTCTAAAGCCCTGTGAGTCTAGGGGCACTGAATGCTATCCAGTCTTTCTTTTCTTTTGTCATGTCCCTGATGGAAAAAACTTGGGGGGAATGGAAAAAGAGCTCAATCACTGATTATTCCCCAATGATGGGGCCTAAGTAAGTGAATTTATTAACTGGTTCATAGAATCAGAGCTGGAAGGACCTCAAAGGTCATCCAGTTCAACTCCTCAATTCATATATGAGAAAACTGAGGCACTTACAGGAGATGCGATTTGCCCAAAGTCACAGGGGCCAGTGACAGAGTAGAGATAAAGAACTCAGTTTCTACCATGCCCTTCTCCATATCTGGGCTCTTTCCCTTACAACCAGTAAAAACAAACACTGCAAAAACTTGCAGTACTAGAGAAACGTGTCTTCTTGGGCTGATAAGCTTGCTCCAACAGGCATCACGGGTAGGAACAGCATTGCCATCAAGGGGGAAAGACACCCAACACCCAATGCATGAAAAAACATGGGGGGAGGCACATGTATCAGGAGAGGGTTTAGGGTTGGAGGACAATTGAGTCTGAATGGATTCCCAAAGAATGGTCATCACTGCAGGACTCTCCCAGCAATATTCTTGGAGTTGAACCCTAGATCCCAAGATATTGGTTTCTTGATGCAGCCGTTACAAAGCTCTTGGAAAGGCTGACTTCATGTAATACTTTCAATGGCATACTTCACAATATGGCATATAAAGATTGTTTGCTTGGCATCACAGTCATTCTAAAATAGAAACGCAATTCCTTTGTACAGTCTTTTGAAATGTCAGCTGAAAAAAAATTCAGTGCAGCTGGAGAATAATTAAAAATTAATATTATAATCCTCCAATGTTGGAGCTGTAGGGGATCTTAGAGACTATCTAGTCCAAACCTTTCAACTGACAGGAAAAGAAACTGAGGTCCAGAAAGGAAAGTGATTTACTCAAAACCGCAGATGGGCAGTGGCTGAGTTAGGAGTGGAATCCAGAGATCCTATATCTTCATGCCTACAGAACTAGCACAAGAAATCTTGGCTCCTAAGGCACAATTCATTCTGTGAGGATAGGGGCTCCTGATATGTGGAATCATGTCCCAGTCCAGGGTTCCCCTTCATACTGTTTATCCCTCTCTATCTCCCCTGTATATGTCACTACACTGAGTCTAGGGGGAAATAGTATCTCTTCCAAGCACTCCATTCACACTTGTTCTTTAATCTAGGACCAACCCACCAACAAACTGGAATCTCTTTCATCTTTTCTCCTTTAGAAGAGGGAGCATGCCCTGAGGAAATGGCAATAGCCAAGTTCTGGTTGCCCAGATATGTCTGCCTGCATGGCACTGTCTTTGGGGGAGCAGCAAACAGGTGAGAATGACAGGCAGCAGGAACCTCAGAAGTTCCCCCCTCCCCATTTCAGAACACGCAATCTAAAGTGGCTGCAAAAGAAATTGGACAACTGAATGTTTCATTTTCCACCTGACTAAGCAATGGCACCTGCCTGAAATTCTCCCATCACTCACTCCTTCAGGGGAAAGCATTAAAGGTCCCTATTAAAATTCAGCTGTTACAGGGGACTAAGAACCAATTAACCATTAGCTTATCAATTACCTAGCAAGACCCTAGAGAAATGGGATATAAGACAAGGGAGTGTTGATTGGAGAAGGAGGGAGGGAAAGAGCTCTGGAACAAGGGGGTTGTCCAGGTAGGGAACTGGAAAGAAGGTCTTTGGGCAGTGCAAAAACCATCAAGTCAAACACCTTCATTTTCAGAGGGGGATACTGAGTTCTACAGATGTCAGATGACTTGTCCAATGTCACAGAAGCAGTAAGTGGCAGAGCTGGGATTATGGTCTTCTTACTATAAATTAATTGCATAGGGTATTTTCAAGAATTTCTGTGGATGACTTATTCATCATTTATTCGTTTGTTCATTTATTCAACAATCTTTTGTGGGTCTAACATGTCTGAGGTACTGTATTAACTATATTATATACTGAGAATACAAAGCCAGCCGTCAAAGAGAAAGAATGAACTTCCATTTGTTTTATTCAATGTGATAACACGTACACAGAATTGCAGAAATGATGTTCCAAAAAATATAGAGCAAGGGAAAGGAGGGCAAGAATAAGTCATGTCTGGATATAAACTGAGTCTTGAAGGAAGCAAGAGATACTAAGTGGTAGATATGGGAAGTGGGGAAGGGTGGGTAGACTGTGTCAGGCAAGGGGGCACAAGCTTATGCAAAGGAATGGAGGCAGGAGATGGAATGTTTTCCAGGGAGAACCCAAAGTAGGTCAGTTTGATCAGATTCTAGAGGGCTGTAAGGGGCCATCCTGCTTATAAGCCTTTTTCTCAGTCCCCTCCCCACTGCGGGCCTCAGCTACTTCATTTGTCAAATGAAGGGATTGGTCTTAACAGTCTCTCAAGCCCCTGATTGCAGGATTTCAGGGTAGGATGGAGACCACATGAATGGCCTGCAATGGATCTGAGAGCTGGCTGGATCCAGCACACTAAAGTTGTCTAAGCAAAATCTGAGGAAGTTTTTCCTGGAGTCGCACTTCCCCCATGGACCAGTGGTATTGAGCTAAGGCAGAAATGCTTAGAATTGCCTTGCCCCCAAAAGTTACACATCTGGGGAAGATAAAATGTGTTCCAGAAAATGATTCATTTGAAAACTCCAGATACATGCACTAGAAATCAGATAATGGTTAGCAAATGACTTCAACAACTCAGGGAAAAAACCTGCCCTCAGCAAATCCTCTTTGCTAAAAATCATTTTTCTTCCTTAGATCCTTTTTTCTGTGATTCAATATATCTGTGGAAGGGACACTGATTTATTAACGACCTCAAGATGTAAATCTAGGGACGCAAAGTGCAAACACATATTTACAAGTGCCTCCTGAGATTTTGCTTTTAGGGAAGAGCCAAGATTTAACATAGAACTGAAGTGATATTTTACCTCCTGGACGAGGACAGTTAGGAGAGCCCTTAGATCCAACCCTCTAGTTGTTTTTAGAGAAACTAAGGTCCAGAGAGGCCATGGGACATGCCCCCCTCCAAGGTCAGGCAGGGAGTGGCAGGCCTGGGAGCGGAACCCAGGTTCTCAGACTCCTAAATGCAGTAAGTGATTCATCAGCCATAATAAAGCGGCAGGTTTTACTAAAATCTTCAATAAAGCAATCACTAACAATACTGGCACTATATAATGGGCAACCCAACAAAGGAGGAAGTCTGCATTCGAGTCTCCTTTCATTACAGATTGGCATCAAGTGTTCTGAAGAATGAAAAGAAGCAATGTAATCATTGGACCACTGGGCTCAATTGGACTCTGTCCTTTACATTGAAAGACGCTAGTATTCAAGGCTCAGCCCAATAGTGAAGTTGATGGGAGGGAGTTGGGGGGGGGGGGAGGCGGACACTGGAAGTAATTGTTGTCCTCCTTGCTGGCCTCAGCATCAAGGGCCACTTTAGTTCTTGGTTCATAATAGGAGAATTCCTCTTTCCCTATGCTTTCTGTATAGTAGCAAACTTCCTGAGAGAGCCTTTCCTGCCTTCTCTTCTCCTGTATCCCCTCCTACTCCTATTTCTTCTCTCCCTTTCAACTTCCCCAAGAACCAGGGCAGGGTCTCTGTGTTTGTGTGTCCAAATGTTGTGTTTATGTGGGTGCATGTGCACACGTGTGTTTGGGGCGAGGTGTGGTATCAGCTGGGAAAGTTATCAGTCTCCTTCCTATAGTGCCATCATCTTTATTTCCAATCTATCACCATATTTGCTGAGAAAGATAACTTTCCTTCAGTAGAGCCAATTTCACCTTGCCCTTGATAAAATTGTAGTCAGGATGGCAAGTGCATTCTGCCTTCTGGTTTACCTACCTTCTCTTCTTTTGTAGATTTAAATCAGGGACCCTCTTTTCACCAAACCCTACTCAATTACCTCCATGGTCTTTAGATTTAACCCCTCAATGGTAGAAGCGAATTCCCACCAAAATCTGAAGAGAAGCCAAGTTATCTAAGCTAGGAATAAGGAAAAAGAACAGTGTAACAGGCATTAACTATTCACCAAGAATGCTGGTGTCAATGACCACGCTAACATTCATTCTGAATAATTCCCAAATTCATTCCTACCAATGTTAACAACTGGACTATTACTATAGAATAAGGGATATTTTTTAAGTTACCTGTTCCTAATGTCATTTATGCATTTATGCCCTGTTAGAAACATGCTAAAAATAATTGTAATATCAAAAAAGGGGTTCTATAATTAGACTTGGTACAGAAACCTTTTGAAGTAATGCCAGCTCAGAGATGGAATGGTCTAAGGGTCTTTTTACTCATCCATTTTTTCATTCCAAAACAGAAACATCACATAAGGATCCCTGTCTCTGTCTCTGACAACATTTGTTCATATTTGTAGAGCAATAATAAGCTTTCCATGTGTTTTCTTAGTCATCTTCCTTGGATTCTCAGGTAGAGGTAGGAAGGAATCCCCAATGTGTACTCAGGATGAGTTGCCAAAGATAAACCTTCTATCAGAGACTCTTTCTATATAGGAAGGACTCAGATGGAGATTTTAATACTTTTCTAGCTCATTTTCCCCTATCCAGAGTGATGGTAGTAACTTTAAAAATCCCATTTTTAAGTTTATTTTTTCCCAATTACAGGTAGAGATCATTTTCCACATTCATTTTTGTACAATTTTCTCTTTCCCTCCCTTCCCTCTCCCCTCCCCAAGATAGGAAGCAATCTGAAATAGGTTGCACATACACAATCATGTTAAACATATTTCCATAGCAGTTATGCTATGAAAGAAGAATCAGAACAAAAAGGAAAAACCACGAGAAAGAAAAAACAAATAAAAAATCAAAAACAGTCTGCTTTGATCTATATTCAGACTCCATAGTTCTTTCTCTGGATGTGGATGGCATTTTTCCATCACAATTCTTTTAAAAATTGTCTTTGATCACACAGTGAGAACTTTGGTTTCTAGTACTCCTTGATGGCAGCACTAGTTCCCTCTTATAAGTAAAGGAGTTCACAGCACACTTAAATATAGCAATTTTAATCACTCCAGAATGTTGTAGAAAGTAGTCATCTCTGAGCACCAAGAAAATTAAGACATGATCCTCCCCCACCCCACCCCCCCCCAACCTGTGAAAGTCTATGTGCTTTCAAATTACTTTGCTTAGGAAATGGAAAAAGGTCTCTTTGTGTTCCCTTCTCTAGGGTGATAAGACCATGTATCTGATTTGCTTGTTTACCAGCCTTTGTCTCTGTTACATCCTGAATCATCTTCCCCACTGGTCTCTCTTCTTCTCCTACCTCTTTCCTCCATTCCAACTTTCCAAGAACCAGGACAGGGTCTCTTTTTTATGTATCTATGTGTGTCTATGTGTATATAAAGTTGCAGCATTGCTCCACTCCTCCATTTCTATAAGGTAGCAGAGGTCCAACTTGCCAAATCATTGCCTTCTGCTCCAAGCTGCTGCAATGGCTTTTACCACTGCTATCACTGTCCTTTTTTTTCCCTAATGTTTGCTCTCACTTCCAAGGGATGGCTTGGTCTCAATACCATCATCTAAACTGTGAATGGAGATGGCTCTCTTGGCATTCAAACTGACTCAAACTTTTTTCACAAATTTAGGGACAAGAATGTTCCTATTTTTTTATACCCACTTCCCATAGGCCAACATTCCTTCAGTGATTTCTTAAGGACTACCTCTCTCTCCTCTGCTCCAATGGTGCCCATTTCCTACCCGTAGGTTAGCATGAGTCAGTTCCACTTATGCTCACCCTCTTGATAATTAGGTGTTTTACCTCTTCCTCCATCTGTACCTCTGATAAAATGGGAGAGGGGGCTCATCGAGTTACCCTTTTCTACTTTATCTTTCTGCTTTCCATTCTCCTTACTATGGTTGAACCAGGTTAAGCAAATACTGATATACTACTCCTCTGAGGCTTTCCCAAAGATCTTCAAAGGGAAAGGTGCAGAGGCAATGGCTATTTCTACAATTTGCACCTGTGATTCTGTAGTAGCAAGCCAAGGCTGGCAACTAGCAGGTATGAGAACAGGTAAAGATGCTGAACTGAAATCCTTCTTTCTTTAGATTTGAGAATTGTTGCTTGGAGAGTGGACAGCTAGGCTTGATATTGCTAATCAAAGCATTTCTGAATAGAATTCTCTCTTTTGTCACAACTGTCAAAAAATATTGTACCATTAACCATATGGGAGACCCTTTAACGCACCTTTTGATTCTCCTGAATCAGAAGATTTTCATAGTAAACAATGAGCAGAGTGGGAGCTGGTGTTCTCTGTACTCTTTAGGCAGTTGTATGGTTGAATGATCTACTCTGCTATAGATTATCATTTATAAAAGTTTTCTTCCCTTTTCCCATCTTCTTCAAGGCTACCCTTGATACACATGGAGATTATTCCCATCAACTATTGTACAGGTACATGGATTGCTTATTCCTGCCATTTTCTCACTTGCTTTTTGTCCAACAGTCAAAACAGCTGTGATTTCCCTGTGCCCCAGACATTTAAAATCTTCTCCTCTTTCAGGTATCCTGAAAATCAATTCTTTGGAGCCCTAAAAATCATGTTGCCTCCAACATGGCTCTCTTACTTGACTTGATTCAGCTGTGTTTTCCATATTTGTTTTCTTTAGTGCTGCTTTTACTTCTTCGTGCATCAGAGAGGAGACCATGATGATGTAGATCACATATGGTGGCTCTACTGGTGTGGGTGGAGAAAATCATTTGTTATCACAATTGCAACAGATTTTTTTTCATTTTTTGTTTCATGACCCTCCTTTCAGTTTCAATCTTAAACGCTCTCAAATGATCTGTTTTAATTGGTTTTCTCTAAATGTGTTTCTATCACATCTTACTGTTTTATGATGTGGGACTGCTCACAATCCTTCAGCCTCTTCCTCCATAAGATTTTACCAATGAGTTTAGAAATAAATGAGCATGTCACCCTTGGCTGATATAACTCACAATTTAGTAAAATCACATGTTTAGCCACTGAGGCACTTTCTAGACTCTTTTGAACTTCCCCTAGTATCAATTAAAGGCTCTTAGGATATCGTGATAGACTACTCCTTTACCAATCCCTCTTCCCCCATCTCCTTTGGGGAGAGGATTCATCAAAAGCTTGTTGAAAAAAGACAGGGTAGAGATATTTCAATTGCATGTCTCTATTCTCATTTTTATTATTTCTTCTAATTTGAAGCTGATGCTAATTTTTGCTCTAATGATGATGATGATGTTTGTCCTTCATTCTTGAAGAAGACCATGATGTCAGGGAGGTGATGCCATGATAAGCAAGTGAATTGGATTTGAGTGAGGTGAGTGATGTGCTGTGTGTGTCACCAGCCTCATTTTCTCTTCTGGAATCATCTGGGTCCAATGACCAGATGTGGATCAGGATGACTAGGGATGGTCTGGATGTGAGGCAATCAGGGTGAAGTGACTTGCCCAGAGTCATAGAGCTAGGGAGTGTCAAATGTCTGAGGCCAGATTTGAACTCAGGCTCTACTAACTTCAGGGTTGGTGTTCTAAGCACTGTGTCACCTAGCTGCCTAACAAATCAGTCCTCTGACTATATACAAACTACAGATTCAGAAATAATTTTTACATTAGTAAGCAGTCATTTTGGCTATGTCCCTACTCTGTGTCTAAAACCTAAATCACTCTGATTCTCACTGATTGGCCACCAATAGGTCCCAACTCAAGACTACCTTGGTCATTGTTAGGATCTTGATTAGCTCAGTAAGGATAAATAGCAATTGTTTCATTTTGGTCAGAAACCACAAGGGTTTTCTTCTCCTCTTAGAATCAATCATTCATTCATTCATTCAACCATAAAAGAGGCAGGTCTTTGCCCCATTTCTTACTGTATAAGTGTTTCTTACTGTATAACTTACTGAATAAGTGTTGCCTCAGTCAAATAGACCTATTCAAAGATCTTACCTTAAAAAGGCCAAGGCCTCCTACTGCATCCAGGGTTATCTCCAGTGGTCTTCATCCATATCTGACCACTGGACCCTGATGGCTCTGGAGGAGAGAGTGAGGCTGATGACTTTGCACAGTGTTCCTTCACTTAAATCCAATTAATTTGCAGGTAATGACATCACCTTCCTGATGTCATGGTCCTCTTTGAGAATAAAAGACAAACAACCTCTGCCTCAGTCTCCTCATGAGGACAATAGTAACTCATTGAGGAGATTGGTATAATGAATGAATATTATAATGTGTGAAAAATGCAATGTAAATGTCCTTTCCAGTTAATATGGATATATTTTCATTTCTTCTTGAGAAAAAGGATTCTGTTTTTCAGTTCTGAGGTCGAGATAGAGAGCTTTGATCAAGATGTTAAAAGGGTTTCTACTTTGGCTTTGCCATATTGGACAAGTTGTTTTCAGTCTCTCCAGGCCTATTTCTTTCTCTAGAAAAATTGGAGAAGCTAGATGACATTTCTCTAAATCTATGATCCCAGTGGTCTATGTGGCTTAACTAATCCAACTTGTCGCCCACTCACCTCAGCAAGAAAGGCATCCTGGGGGATGGCAGTGCCTTTAGAGCACTTTGAAGTGACTAGAAGCCAGAATCAAAAGACCCCCGCAAAACAAACAAATCAATCCTGCCAGGATAGCAGAAAGATTGACAAGAAAAATCGTAGGAGGAAAATTATTCATTACTTAATAAAATGAAATTTGCAAGTGCTCGGAGAGTAGACTTAATTGCAGATTCAGATTTGGAACCAATCTGGATAACTCTCTTAAAGTCCTCCATGTTTTGTTTACATTGTTCATTTAATGAAGTATTTGTTTATTGTAAACAACAAAGAAATGTTGAGCCCACAAATGTAATTTGTAGATTCCATTGCCTGAATGAAAATTCTCTTCTCTTGACTTGTGGGCACTCATATTTGCTAGTACCCCTGCATGTTAAAGATCAGCATTAGGTTTCAGAAGTCAGACATTGTCTGACATTAGCCTCCCACCCTCTCCCTTTCTTTCTTTCTTTCTTTCTTTCTTTCTTTCTTTCTTTCTTTCTTTCTTTCTTTCTTTCTCTCTCTCTCTCTCTCTTTCTCTCTGTCTCTCTCTGTCTCTCTGTCTCTCTCTCTCTCTCAAATGTGTTATTGCTGGGGACTTTGCCCACCCTCCCCAACCAGTGGCCAACAGGCAAATAGGGATGGTCCAAAGAGGCTTTGGACACACATGATTAATGGAGACAAAGCGAATGAGGACATAGGTTTGAATATATATTTCAAGCCTCGACCACCCAAGGTTGTTATCAGGATCAAATGACATAATATGTGGAAGGTGCTTTGCAAATCTCAAAGTACTATCTAAAAGCTAAGGTTATTAACCTTGGGGCTTTGTGGTAATTGATGCTGGTGTTAAATTGTGATAGCTATATGAATAGGAGTCACCTCATAGCTGGCTAGGACCCCCCAAAATGATTAGAAATTTCTGCCAAGCCCCTTTGGTTTACAGATGAGAAAACTGAGTACTGGGGAGTTTACATGACTTTTCCAAAGACACATCATATTAAATGACAATGCTCAGTCTTCTGACTCTAAATCCAGTATGTTTCCCTTTCAGTGTCTCTTCTGCTTTTTAAAAAAAAGTTTTGTTCAACTAGATTATGAAATGTTCAGAAGGATGAAGAAGGTTCACCCCTGTAAGAAGTTGTCTGTGAAGAGTCCACTGTTTATTTCAAGCTATTCTATGAAAATTTACTTAGATATAAAATCTGACTCCAAAGGGTTAACAACTGGGCAGGAGAGGGGCTAGATTTGGAAGAAAGTAACCCTGACCTCCTAGAATCAATTGCCAAAGAAACTAGGGTTGGAGGTAGCCGGTCATGGACTCTTGATTTTCAAGAATTAGATTTCAACTAGTTCAAGAACAAGATACTTTAAACTTTAAACAGGAAATAAGTTAGTGAGGTAATCAGGTCTGTTTCCTTGTTTCTGAGTTATTTCTAGTGGACACTGAGGCCTTTGTACAGTCTGTGTGTTTGGGAGTGCCCAACTCTCGATCTCTGGAACACCTTGCCTTCCTGCACTTATGGCTACCTGGTGCTGTCCTCTGATACTAGAGCAGCACCTTCAATCACTTGCTGCCCAAAGCACCAATGAACACAGCCAAACACCCCCCAAAATCAACAACCTGACATCCTTGCTCCTATTTCTCATATGTCCCCTTGAGCACCCTTTTCCACCCCTACAAGTCACAAAGAGGAGACTGATGCAGACACAGACCGATCTCTAATTCTTTCCTAATGGGCTACATCTCTTCTGAGTAACTTCCACTTGGTTGCTTGGCATCAACCTAGTCAAAGAATCCATTCAGCTATTTTTTGCTAATGGGAATTTCTCTTCCTTTTGAATCACCAAGTCTACTTTGCCACTCGAACCATTTCCTGGAAAAATCTTGATGGGCCAGCAATGTACAAGTGGCACTTCTGCATTTACTTGGCTCTTAGGTGAAGTTAAATTGCCCTGAATTCCCAGGAGCCCATCATTGTGGGGAGAATGTCTCATTTGTTCCTCCAACGGTAGCTTCAAGGTAGGAGCTTTGGGAGCTTAGACTGAATTAATGACTTCCTGGCACAGACCTACCAGCCCAGGGATACTGGATTATCCCCAGGACCCCACCCTCTTAAGGATGGGAGACTTTAGTGGGTTTTTTCTGTTTGCAAGATGAAAGAAATTTCTGCCTCCCCAGTTGGAGGTGGGGAGAATCAGGACCAGTTTGGGAAAATTGTAATAAAGAATCATTTGCAGCTGGAGGGTAGGGTCTTCTGTAGTCAGATTTGATGAGTGTGGGAAAGGGCACTCATCCATCCTTCCTCACCTCAAACATGCCTCTTCCACAGATCTATATGATGTCTGGCACTTTTGTGGGTCATGGCAGAGAAGCCCAACCCTGTGTCTACAAAGCAGGGAACCTCTACCACAAAAAAGTCAACCAGCACTTATTGAGCAGTTTCTGTACACAATTTATGTGGTAATTGAGGAGGCTCACACACAGACTTGAAAATATACATTATTACAAGACAAGTTCATCAAACAACCCTGAAATCAAGTACCAGCTGAGGTCTGAGGGAAGGTACTTAGCAACAGCAAAATATCTTTTGAGGGGAGTGGTAGGGGAGAAATTAGGAGGCGAAGTGAATAGAGCGCCAGGTCTAGAAGTCAGGAAGTTCAAATTTGGCCTCAAACACTTGCTATCTATGTGACCCTGGACAAGTTACTTTAGTTTCCTTATCTGTAAAATGAGCTGGAGGAGGAAACAACTCCCGTAATCCATTGCAGTACCTTTGTCAAGAAAGCCCAAATAGGGCCATGAAGAGTCTAGTTCAACTGAAATGACTAAACAACAAAGTTATGTATGTGGAAGACAGACCCAGGGGAAAATGGAGAGAAGCTCAGAGGGGAGATATTTGCATTAAAGGAGCCTGCGAAAGGCTTTCTGCAGAACCTAAGATTTTAACAGAGAAAGCCCAAAAAAGCCCAGACACTGAGATGGGGAAGAAGAGCATTCTAGGTATGGAGGACAGAGTTGGGAGATGGAGTGTCTCATACAAGGGACAGCAAAGAGGTCAACATCACTGCATCACAGAACATGTGGAAGAAAGGCTTACAAACATTGGAAAGAGAGGAAAAGGTCAGCTGTGGAGGGTTACAAACAAAGGATTTTATGTTTAGTCCTGAAAGTTATAGCAGGAAATGATGTAGAGAATTATGAATGTAGCAAAAGCAAAATCTGTAATATTAATTGCTGTTAAATCTTGTTAAATGGGTGGAGGTTCCCCTCTCTTGATATGTAAACTGATCCCCTGTTGATTGTATCCTGCCTCCCCTCGACACTGTTATTTGTATCTTGTCCCCTATTTTCCCCCTCATTTAACTTTGGCCTAGATGCTGGCATGACAGGAAATGATATATTGAACTTGGGGGTCGAGCACCTTGGGACAGGAAGGACCAGTACATAGCTTGCCATTGGAAGGTACCTGGCCCAAGGTGTCAGACCAGTCCCCAAGCGCTACCCTCTGTCCAACATACCATAGAAGGGGATTTAATAAGAAGCATTGCCCCTTTGAATTCTCTTGCTTCTTCCAGGCTCCCATCTAGAAGTATGGGAGTTTATCATATTCTTCCTTAACCTATGTGGACCGCTCACCATTGGCCTGGTTAAACCAAGCCTTATGGCTGCATACCCCACCCCTTTCTCTCACTCAGACTTCACCTGGCCTGTCCTCAAGGTCCTTACTGCTTTTCTTACAAATTTTGACCTGTGTACTTTGTAATAATATTTTGCCATAAGAAAATTCTGAGCAGTTTTAAAATCCCAGAGAGCTGCAAATTCCTTCACCTTTGCAGTGATCTTAAATCTTCTGTCTTCACTCTCTAAATCTTTAATAATTGGCAACAGTAGAGTTTATTGAATTTTTTAATGTGACTTTGTTAGAGTTGTACTTTAGGGAGATAAGTTTGACAATGGAGTGGAGGATGAACTGAAGTGGGGAAAGACTTGTGGCAAGCAGCCCACCCAATAGCTACTACATTAGTCTATGGGTAAGGTAATAAAGGCTTGTACAGGGGAAAGGACTGGGGGAGCAGTATCAGAAGATACAAGGGGCATATATGGGAAATATTACAAAGGTTGAATCAGCATGGGGGATAAGAGAGAATGAGGAGTGGTAGATGACATTTAGGTGGTGAGCCTGAATGAACAGAATAATGGTGATGCTCCAAACAGTAACAGAGGTTAGGAAGAAGGAAGGGGTCTATGGCGGAGGGATGGGGAAGAGAATGAGTTCAGTTTGGGACATGTTGACTTTAAGAAACTTTCAGGACATCCAGTCAAGATATCTATAAGGTAGTTGGAAATATGATACTAAAGGTCAGCAGAGAATCAGGGCTGACTAAATAGATATGAGAATCATTAGCATTGAGATAAGTGAGTTCATGGGAGCTAAAGATATCACCAAGCAAAACTGTATAGAAGAAGAAGAGAGGAGGGCCCAGCAGAGAGCCTTGGGGTTAGACAAGCTAAGATGTTGTAATTATCCAGAGAGATGATAGTTAAAGCCATGGGAACAAATGTGCTTGGCAAGGGAGAATACCAATAAGAAAAGAGGGTCATCATATACACTTACCCTGTGGAATTAGTGGAGACAAAAGAACAAATGGTTTGAGAGGTAGATTGAGGTATCATCATCCTCCCCACTGTGTCCCACTAAATTGACCCTGGGCCCTAGAATTCCTAGTTATGTTTCTGGTATAGAAGAAACACAAGAATTGCCAGTATTACAGTGGTGTGGAACTAGTAGTGGCAAGAAAGAAAGTAAGGCATCAAAAATATTTGATTTGAGCTCCTTCTGTTAGAACTCATAATGAAGAAGTTTCCATTGACCTTTCTGGCAATCACAGCTGGACTCCTTAGTTGCCAGATGTCTCAATGGTAATTTTCTCTCTAATTACAATATATGAGATAACAAATTCAGATGTCATTTTCTTCAGAACAGATTAATATGCTCTTACACACAATGAGCAAACATTTGCTACATGGGCTAAGCTGGCTCTGAAAGATGAAAGTAAAAGTCTGTCTCTAAGTCAGAAGAAGCAGTGTTTATCCTAGGTGGGAAAGAAAAAAAACCTGAGATTTTATTTTTTAACTTTTTTTTTTAAAAATATACATTTTTAGCTCCAAACTCTCTCCCTTTCTTTAGCCCCTCTTCCACCTATTAAGAAGGCAAATAAAATGATTCCCATTATACATGTGAAGTCATATAAAATATATTTCCATACTAGTCATATTGTAAAAAAGCAAGAAAAATAAAGAAAATTTTAAAAATATGCTTCAGTCTGCATCCAGAGTTCTTTCCTTATCTCTCTAGATATGGATAACATCTTTCATCATGAGTCTTTTGGATTTATCTAGAATCACTGCATTGATCAGAGTAGCCAAGTCTTTCCCAGATGATTATCATTACAATATTTATTACTGTGTACAATGTTCCACAAGTTCTATTCATTTCACTTTGCATCAGTTAATAAAAATCTTCCCCAGTTTTTATGATACCATCCCCTTAGTCATCTCTTATAGCACAGTAGTATTCTACCATATTCATATACCATTCTTCAACTGATGGGCATCCCTTCCATTTCCAATTGCCATCATAAAAAAGAGTTGCACAAATATTTTTGTACTAAAAGATTATTTCCATTTTTCTTTGATCTTTTTGAGATATAGATCTAGTAACAGTAATGCTAGTTTAAAGAGCATGCACAATTTTATAGACCTTTGGACATACTTCCAAATTGTTTGACAGAATGGTTGGACCAGTTCAGAATTCCACCAACATTACATTAACATACCTATTTTTCTTTTCTTTTTTTTAAAGAAAGATTTTATTTATTTTGAGCTTTACAATTTTTCCCCTATTCTTGCTTCCCTCCCCACCCCCACAGAAGGCAGTCTAATTAGTCTTTACATTGTTTCCATGGTATACATTAATCTAATTTGAATGTGATGAGAGAGAAATCATATTCTTTAGGAAGAAAAATAAAGTATAAGAGATAGCAAAATTACATAATAAGATAACGTTGTTTTTAAAATTAAAGGTAATAGTCTTTGGCCTTTGTTCAAACTCCACAATTCTTTCTCTGGATACAAATGGTATTCTCCATCACAGATAGTCCAAAATTTTCCCTGACTGTTGCACTGATGGAATGAGCAAGTCCATCAAGGTTGATCATCACCCCCACGTTTCTGTTAGGGTGTACTATGTTTTTCTGAACATACCTATTTTTCTATCTTACCTCCAACATTTGTCATTTTTCCATTTCTATCATCTTAACCAATCTGAAAGAATTGAAGTGGTATCAAACAGTTGTTTTCATTTGCATTTTACTAATCCTTTGACCATTTATCAACAGGGGAATGGCTCTTATTTTTATAAATTGGGCTTAATTGTTTTATATATTTGAGAAATGAGACATTTATCAGAAACATTTGGTATATTTTTTTTACCAGCCTCCCACTTTCCTTCTAATTTTGGTTTCATTGTTTTTGTTTATACAAAACCTTTTTAATTTAATGTAATCAAAACTGTTTTATTCCCACAATCCTCTTTGAATCTTGCTTGGGGAGAAATTCCTCCCTTATTCACAGATTTGACAGGAAACTTTTCTCATGTTTCTCTAATCTGACCATACCTTGATATATGGTGCAAGATGTTGATCTATGCCTCATTTCTGCCAGACTTTTCTAATTTTCCCAGCAGTTTTTGTTGATGTAAATGTTAATCCTTTTTTCACATAAATGGGAAATATTTAATGAAATAAATAAAAATAAATTTTTATAAAATAAAAATAAAGTATATTTTGGGCTTTTATTATTTGAATGATTAATCTATAGATTTTATTAATTTTTTTTTACTTTGTAGCTATTTGAATAAATAATAGTGGCATATGAATACATACTTAGATATTTAACATTAGTCCCTGATAAATAGCAGACATTTCAAATAATTGCTAGTTGACTAACCGACTGAACTACATTGGCTTAAAATTGACTTGGAAGTCAAAATCAGCCTGTGTAATATTTTCAGCAATCTCAATCTTTTACCAAAGTCCAACTCTGAATGTCAATGTTCTTCCATGGATGTACTAATTGTGGCTTATAGGTGATTCACTAGATGTGAATTTCTGAGGAATCAAAATTGTGGGGCAAAGCAAAAAGTCATGCTAAACATATAGTGAGTTAAATAGGCAATAAAGATGATTTCACAGAGAAGACCTCAGAAAGGAGGTGGACTGGTGGACCCAGTGAGAGTGATAAGGGAGATGGAACTTAAATGTGAGGCTGAGACTTAGCATACATTTAAGCACACTAGAGGTAGGATTACAAAAGGTCTAGATAAGAGTACCATGTTATAAGAATGTGTAGAAGGCTCATACTCTGAATGCAGAAACTCCTAAATCCTAGAAGCCAGAAACAAGGACATTAATCCAGTGCTCAGAGAGGGCAAGTGATTTGCACAGAAGCACAAAGGTAGAAAGTGTTAGAAGTAAAATTTAATCACAGCTCTTTGCCGCAAAGATCCTATCAGCTCCCTCAAAGAATCAAAGGAGAACAAAAGCTGGGTGTTATTGCTGTAGATATGTTCGGCACTTTTCAGAACATACAGTCCTATTCAATAATAATCACAGACATTCTCCTTCAGATTTGATAGTGAGGGAATTAAGACCCAGAAAGGCTAAGTGACTTCTCCAAGTCCACACAGTCAGGTAAAGACAATGCAATGACAAGAACTTGATACTCAGTCCCAGGTATTTTCTACTATATGTGACCAAGGGCTTTGCACCTGAGGGAGGGGGAGTCTATAATTTATTTTTCTGTATTTCAATGTAAGTTGTTTCCTTTTAATCCTATTTATTTTATTTTGTGCATTGATGGAATGAGCAAGTCCACCAAGTTTGAGTCCCTAATCCAAAAGGGGAAGATCTCTTGTGACCAGATTTTTCTTGTTTATAGAATCTGTTCAAATCAGGTGGTAGCTGGAAACCATAAGAGTACATATATTTATCTATCAGTCTAGGCAAAGGAGAATAATGATGGTTCTGGATTTTCACGGAGCAACCTTGTCCAAAAAAACTGAACGAGAAAACTAGCAGGCCATGTTGACCCTCAGAATGGTAATTACCAAAGAAGTCTTTGCCCAAGGGTACTGACATCTGCACAGCCTTCCTGTCCAAGAAGACTCTCACCTTGTCATATCCTCTCTGAGATGACATTGCTTCATGGTGTAACCATGAATAGTGTACACCAATGGGGACCCATCAATGTGGTGCCATTCTCTCAGGGTCTGCATTTCCATCTGAGTTTAGTAGGGGAGAGATAGAGCTACCCAACACCCGCTGATATTATATCTATAATCAGACTGTCCTCTGTCTCCTTGATGCCTGTACTTATAAGCACCAAAGGGACTTATAATCTAGTATCCAGCTGAACTTCAAATAGCTAGTGGTTTGGGGAATTAGAAGGATTGGGGTTTTCCTTCTTCAAATCAATTTGGTAGGCTAGACCAAAGGTTCATTCCACTTGTGAATAAGTCTGTGTGTGTGTGTGTGTGTGTGTGTGTGTGTGTGTGTGTGTGTGAGAGAGAGAGAGAGAGAGAGAGAGAGAGAGAGAGAGAGAAACAGAGAGACAGAGACAGAAACAGAGAGACAGAGACAGAGAGAGAAATACAGAGAGACAGAGAGAGAGAGACAGGAGAGGGAGAGGGTGAGGAGAGGGAGAGGGAGAGGAGCTTCTTCGAGCACTGTTTTTAAATGCATAAAGTAACTCACAGAATTACAAAGGAAACCATTCCCTTTGATATAAAGTATTCAAAATGTTTTTTATAGTTCTCAAATATAATTAGCAAAATGTTTTCTAAAAGCAAGTTTACAGCTCCTGAGTTAAGGGCTAAGGCCAGTCCTGTTCACACATGAAGGTCTGCCATGCCCTGGGCCTGTCTAGTCACAGCCTGGGCTAAGAGGTGAGTGGCATTGGTCAGCTTCTCTCGTGCCATCTATTTGTACCCTGTGGAAAATAGTAGGACCCTCAGAAGCCCATCAGATTGAACTCCAATAGTTCTTAAGACTGCAGGATGGCTGAGGCTTAAGGGTTGAAAGGGAAGATGAGAGGTACAGGAAATTTCCATTCCAATGTGTTAATTGGCTGTAATGTAACATCAAGGCAGGATGAAGGAAAACAAGCCGTCCTCACCAAATCACTTGAAGTCAGGAAGCTCTGGTCAACTCTCATTTCTGCCAGATTAGGTTATAATGAACCCACTGTGCTTTAATGAAGGGAATAACTGACAATCTTATTAAAATTGACTAGAATTCATCCTAGACCATTCGGTCTGGGTCCTGTTAAAATATTTTATGAATTTCAGCATTGTGCCAGATAACAATCTAATATATTCTCTGAAATTACTCCTATCCCATCAAATGCTTGAAATGTTTGTTGGCATCTGATGAACTCTAACCTTTCTCCAAATATTTTTTTCTTGCATTGTAATAAATTAGAGGGACTGCTGATAAATGGAAAGCGGCAGTTACCCTATTCTTGACTGTCACAAAGTCTGTTGAGATAAACAGTAGCAGAGGCTGGGATTTTAATAAATTACATTCCAAGCTTCTGAGGGGAGGCAAAGCCACCCTTGCCATGTTCCAAATGCAGGTTGTGGGATTTTACTAAGGCTGAGATAACTCTGAGAACCCAGTAGGTAAAATGGCAAGACCTGCTGCGATCTTCACCTGTGAGCTCGGAAAACTCAGTTATTGAAGCTCTGCCACTGGCTGACCCTGAGCAACTACAGTCCAGTGGAAAGATTGTTGCCTCAAATCCCACCTCTGACTCATACTTGCTGTATAACTTTGGGCAGATCTCCAGTTTCCCTGAGCCTCAGTTTCCTCATCTGTAAAATAAGAAGGTTAGACTAGATAGCTTCTGTGGGTGATCCCTTAGGTCCCTCTGATATGCTAGGAACTTATGGATCAGAAGCCTTATGTTGGCCAAGCACTAGATAATCCATCTTGTACCCAGTCTTGCCACTTTCTTTGCTTCCTTCCTTCCCCCCGGTACAAGGACTTTTTGGCTCGTGCATTCCACAAAGATTATTTGTACAGTGCCTGACACATGCATACTTGGTACTTCATAAATGTGAGAACAGAGACAAAGATTTAAATAAGACACATTTGACCCACAGGGCTATAACTAAGACAGGAGCTTCATCCCAGGCCACCCACAACCTTTAAACGACTGGAGCTTAGTGTTTCATTTGACAACTAGTCTATAAACAAGTCCAACACCCTAATGACTGTGCTGCCTCAGCCTCTAAAGGGGAAAGATGGGATCTTTCATCTGTTAAAGCCTCCCTACTACCTCTGCCATTTCCTTCATTCATTCTAGATATTGATTTTAGGGAGCTTCCACTCTAAAAGCTATAAGGGATCCTGAAAGTAATCTATTCCTCTCTTCTTATCCTACCTTAATATTTCAAAAGCTGATTAATAAAATGTTTTTCCTTTCTCCCTGAACACTGACATTAAGAAAAAAGAAAAAAAATACCCAACATCCTAGTCAAACAAAATATTCTAAAATTTTGTCTCCTGGGGTAGCTAGGTGGCACAATGAATGGAGCACGGGTCTTAGAGTTAGGAAGACCTGAGTTCAAATCCGACCTCAATCACTTAATATTTACTAACTGGGTGACCTTGGGCATAGTCACTTAACTCGTTGCCTTACAAAAACAAAAACAAAACAAACAAACAACAAAAAAATCTGTCTTCTCCCCATGAGTCTCAGACTTCTTTATCAGTAACCTGCTTTAGAACTGGTCCTTTAAAGATCATCCTTGGTCACTGATATGATCAGAGTTCTTAAGGCTTTCAAAGTTGCTCATTTTTACATTGTTGTTATTATATAAATTGTTCTAATTCTGCTCACTTTGCTCTGCCTCAGTTCATACAAGTCTCTCTTGGTGATGAACTGTTAAACAAGAAGAAATTGATATGGACTTGGGAGCTGTCTAAAAACATCATTGTGAATACATAGGAAACTTTCCAACCAACTTATATATGAATACAAAAAAAAGATGTATGATAGATGGAAGCAAGGATTGAAAACATGAAGAGAAGAGCATGGCAAGATTCTGGAAGAATAATTTCTTAAGCAATAAATGACTGAATAGTTGAAGCTGGAAGTGAAAAAAGTACTTTTAAAATACCTTTGGGAAAATGGGAGGATCAAAGAAATCACTGGGTGGCTAATTATAGTCGATGGGATGAGAGACACAAGGTTAACTTACTCAACTTTTCTTTTGTCTTCTGTTTTCTCTGCTAAGGAAATGTTTGCTGAATTGGAAAGATAGGGAATAAAAGAGGGTACTACTAAAAGGAGGCTGATGCCCAAGAAAAGGAAGTAGATAGTAAGAGAGCCCCTATCTACCATTGATAAATTCAAATCACCAAGTCTAAATGATCTGTTCCATTGGGTCCTCAAACAATAAGTAGATAGGATTATTATGGAATTATGAGTAATGATATTTGAAGTCATAAGGAATGAGGTAAATATCAGAAGACTGAAGAAGGACTCATGGTGCCCTAATTTTCAGAAAAGGGGAAGAGTATACTCTGCTAATTATAGGTCAGTAAACTTAACTCAATTCCTCAAAAAATTAATTCTTTAGCATATTGTTCACAGGTTGAGGAATGACCATTGAGACAAAGAAGCAGTGATCGTATAATGCCTAAAGAAAAGATCTTGCAATTATTCTTATTGCTATGGCTTGATAAGGTTACTAGACAGGAAGATCTAGACAGTGTAGAGAAAATTTATCTGGATGTTAACAAAGCATTTGACAATCTCTCATGTGTCTTTTATGAAAAGATGGAAAGATGTGGGCTGGACAAATGTAGAATTAGGTTACTTTGGAACCATCTGAATGACTGGACACAAAGAGCAGTCATTAATGGTTTGAGGTTCATTTAGAAGAAGGTCTGCAATGGAATGACCCAGGGATCTGTACTTGGCTATTTGTTGTTCAACACATTTATTAGTTTTTCCAATTGAAAAATGGTCAAAGGATATGAATGTGCAATTTTCAGAAAAATAAATTCAATCAATAGTCATTTGAAAAAAGCTCTAAAAAACTACTCATTAGAGAAATGCAAACTAAAGCAATTCTAAGGTACCATCTCCCATCTAGCAGAGTACTTATTATGATAGAAAAGGAAAATGACAAATGTTGGAGGGGATGTGGGAAAATGAGTCCCTAATGGATTGTTGGTGGAGTTGTGAACTGATACAATCCTCTGGAAAACAATTTGGAAGTCTGTCCATAGGTCTATATAACTGTTCATACATGATGACTATGTCTGCATCCCAAAGAAAACAGAGAAAAAAGAAAAAGGAACTATTTGTACAAACATATTTATAGCAGCTCTTTTTGTAGGGGAAAAGAATTGGAAATGGAAGAGATGTCCATCAATTGAGGGATGAAGTTGTGGCATTTGCTTATGAATGAATATTATTATACTATAAGAAATGGTGAGGATGGTGTCAGAAAAATCTGGGAAGACATATGAACTGATGAAATGAGGTGAGCAGAATCAGGGGAATACTGAACACAGCAAAAGCAATATTATAATCAACTGTGAAAGACTTAGCTCCTCTGATCAATGTAATGATGCAAGACCATTCTGAAGAGCTCATGATAATAGGATACTATCCATCTCCAGACAGAGGACTGAAAAACTTGAAGTATATAATTTTTACTTTATTTTTCTTGCTTTTTTTGCAACATAGCTAATGTGAAAAAGTATTTTGTATGATTTCACATGCATAATTACTAACATGTTGCTTGAATTCTCAATTGGTGGGGGTGAAAGGATAGAATTTGGTACTCAAAAAATATAAATTAATGTTAATAATAAATGAATATTGCTTTTTAGTGACTTGAATAAAGGAATAAATGACATGTTTCTCAAAGTGGTAGATGACATGAAGCAGCAAGTGAGAGGTAATACTAGATGACAGTCAAAATCCAAAATGGCTAGTACAAAAAGATTGAACTGAATAAGATGTCATTAAGGGTTAATAAAGTCTTCCTGAGGGCTCAAAGATCAATATTATATATATTATGGAAATGTCATTATACATTATAATCTACTGTTAATATAGAATTATATGAAAGCATAATAGTATTATATATTATAATATATAATATTATAGGTATATCATATTAATATATATGAGATAGGAGAAACATACATGAAAAGCAGGTCAGCTAGATGGTGCAGTGATTAGAACACTGGTCTTGGAGTCAAGAAGAATCATCTTTCTGAGTGCAAATCAGGCCTCAGACACTAGTTGTGTGATCCTGGGTAAGTTACTTAACCCTTTCTGTTTCTTCATCTGTAAAATGGCAAACCACTCCAGTATCTTTGCAAGAAAATCCCAAATGGGGCCACAAAGAGTCAGACATGACTGAAAACAATTGAACAATAACAAAGCTCCATATGAGTCAATTCTATGGCATGATAGCCACAAGAGTTTGAAGGACCTTAGGCCATCTGAGTGGTAGAGTGCACCAAACCAGGGAAGTAAGTGGTCCTCTCTCCTGTGCCCTGGTGAAGCATCTCCATACTTATTTTGAGTTGTCAGTACATTTTAGGAAGGTCATGAAAAGCTAGATTGTGACCAGAGAATTACAACCCGGATCATGATCATAGATTCCAAGCTGGAAGGGATTTCAGAGACCATCAAGTCCAGAGTTCCTCATTATATTGATGAGTAAACTTAGGTCTATTGAATTGAAGTGATTGCCCCAGGTTAGACAGCCAGGAAGTAACTGAGTCAGGATTTGAATCCAAATCCACAGCTCTTCCTTGCCTCTTTGGATGGTGAAAAATGAAGGGCCTCAAGGGTACATAGCATGAGGATGCTTTAAGGAAACTGGGTATGTAGGCTCAGAAGAAGAGAAGGCTAAAGGGGAGATGCAAGGGTATCATTAAGTACACGAAAGGCTGTTATGTGGGAAAGGGCTTAATCTTTTATTTCTTTGCCGGAGAGGGCAGAAGAAATGGGTGGAAGTTACAAAAAGGAAGGCTTAGATTTGCTATAAAGAAAGCCATCCCAACAATCAGAGCTATAGTATCTTGGGGGTAGAGTGAGGTGACTTTCAAGGTGACCTTGATTTCTTGGGCTATCTTCTCCCCAGTCCCCGAATGAAGTAGATCTCCTCACAGTAGAATGCTTCTGGCCTTGGCCAGTAACAAAGTTTGAAACAGTCTTACTTGCAAAGTCTTCACAAAGAAAATAGTTTCCTTCCTGAGGGAAGAGATGGAGATCTTCACCTCTTCCGTAACAATTGCATTCTACCAGGTTGCCTCATGTACCCATACTGGGGATTTTCAGGTCAATATAGTTTAGTCAGGGTCAGAGAAAGGGTTGAAAAACAATGGTTGGCAATTGAGCCCAAATAACCAGAAAAGAGACAATTCAAGACAATTCAGTTAGCTATAGATGTGGAGAGGGCCTCCTGTGGCTGAGGTCATAGTAAAGCAGTGAAATAGCCAAATCAGATAGATAGTATTAGCAGAAAAATCAAATGAATATAAACTGATTTCGATTTTCCCTGAAACATTTGAATGGAGCAAGTCGATATGATCAGAGAAATGATGAATTCTGCTCATCTAGACACAGGCACAACCCAAATTTCAAGCAACAACAGCATCATCTGCTAAGTAGTGGGAACAGAGTGGGGATAAACTGGGTTGCAAAGCTATAGCAAGTACAATTCCGGTAAGTGAGTTGTGGCCTATGTGAATTGGCCTGTTTGTTTTGTACAGAAACTTAAGACTGGCTTTTGATGCCCTGAAATTTGATAATACATCAGAAACTGTAGCTTGACCCCCATTGGCCTTTGCAATTATTGACTCAATTGGTGTCCCCATTGGTTCCTCTAATGAGATCTCTCATCTGACCAAAAATCCTTTGCTCCAGGCAGGCAAGACTCCTAGTCCTAAATATACACTCTATGCTGCCCAAACAACCAAGAGTTCATGTTCATTTTAATTTCTAAATATCCTTCAAGGCTGTGTGTTTGTTATCTAAGTACCAGCTTAGAGTAACTAGGCTTCAGCACCAGGCTGAACACAGGGTGACTCCATTCATTCATTCTTTCTTATCATAGCAACCCTCTTTCTCTCAAAGAACATATTTCAAGTTTTTTGAAGGATTGTGACCTTGAGCTACTGAAATACATCTTTTCCCTGATATCTGCCAATGATAACACATAGAACTGACACATTGAACACTTACTGGGAAAAAGGGATTGGGCAGTGGGGGAGTAGGCAATGGAGTTCAAATGATGAGGAGTGTATGGCAGGGGGCAGTTTGCTTAAAGGAGAATTTAGATAGATTTACAATATCTTAGGGTCTTAGGGTGGAGTCCTTACATAGCCTTGGAAGGGAGCAAGAACTTGGATCTGGAGGAATACTATTATTATCCTTCCCTCAAGGCAGAAGACTAAGTTAGAAATCCCCATAGAAGAGTGGAGGGCAGGCAGGAGATTTGAATATATGAGATGAAATGATTGAAATGTTAGCCTTCTCTGAAGATGATCAATGTTGGAGAGGTTGTGGGAAGATTGGGAAATTGATGCATTGCTGGTAGAATTGTGAACAGATCCAACCTTTCTGGAGAGAAATATGGAACTATGCCCAAAGAGCAATAAAATTATTCATATCTTTGACCCAGCAATTCTAATTCTAGGCCTATATCCAGAAGAAATTGTAAAAATTGGGAAAAGTCCTACATGTTGCAAAATATTCACAGCAGCTTTTTTGTAGTGGCAAAGAATTGAAAATTGAGGGGATGCCCATCCATTGGGGAATGGCTAAACTAGTTATGGTATGTGAACAGTATGGAGTACTATTGTTCTATAAGAAACCATAAATGGTCAGACTCTAGAGAAGCATGGAGTGGCTTACAGGATCTGATGCTGAGAGAAGAGAGTAGAGCCAAGAGAACAATGGTTTTCTGAGTAAGAATCAAAGAAAACATTGCTCTGGCAAAGATAAAAACAAACACAATTTTAACACACGGCAACATGTGAACAAATAAATGACAAGTATAAAGTGCTATGGGAATCCAGAGCGAGGATCAACAACATTATGAGATGAACAACCTTTACAGAAACACCTCCTCTCTACAGCCCAGAGAGCTAGGACAACTGTATTAGACTGGTGATGGTCTATATTATTCCCAACCAGAGTAAGAAAACCAAAACAAAAAACATGCCAAAAAACACCCCTACTGAATCTGCTGAACACTTTATAAAAATGATCTCTTATGTATCTCTTTCCCTTAATCCTAATTCCTCATGCCAAAAATTATTAATTTGTAAACATGTTTAACAAAATGTGTATGTAAAATGCTAACCTGACTGTTCCCTACTGAAGGGAGGTGGGTGTGAAGGGAGCATGGAGGGAAATTTTGTAACTTGGAAATATGCACATACAAATGGATGAAAATAAAAAAAAAATTCTCCCTTACCACAGTATCAACACACTGGAGTGGTTCTTCAGAGTGAGACTAGAGACACCACAGTAAATATGTGTAGCAATAGTCTGCTAGTTGATGTTGAGGCCAAGATCTACCTGCACTGCCCTCACCAATGTCTCCAATCAGTGGTCATTCACCCTCCAATGAGGATAAACCTTCTTCTTGCCAAGGCAGTCCATACTACCTTTGGACAGGTCTGATTGACAGGACATTTTCCCTTACATCTTGCTCATTGCCTTACTTTTGCCTTCTGCTACCAATCAGACCCTTCTACACAATAGCCCTTTCAATCCTTGAATTCACCTTGTCCCTCTTCTCCTCTAAATCAAACATCTCAAGTTCTTTAGCCATTTTCATTTGCCACAATCTTGAAGTTATTGTCCATCATGGTTTCCCTCTGCTTGGCAATCCCCAAAGGAAATAGACCAAGAATGTGCTTCTTAGGAAAGTGTCTTCAGCCACCATCAATGTTGGAACCTGGTATGTGCTATCATTGTGTGCAGAGCATGAGTTGGCATTTTGCACAGAGTACCTTCCTGGAATTTTGCTCTTAGTTCATTTTCTCAGGATGTCAAATACAGGTGCTCATTAGTCCCCATTGATGGGAACAATATCATAAGGAGAAAGGATAACAATATATGCTCACAATTCCTCTAAACATGCCTCAGCCTTTTCCCATAACACATGCTTTTGTGTGAATTATTTGCCATGAAGGTTTTTCCACTTCCAACTCCAACTTGTCTGATGTGTGCCTTTTCTTCTAGAACCATCTAAAATATCTCTTCTTCCATGAGCCTTTCCTGATCCCCTTTGCTGTATAAAATGTTTCCTCACTCTTTTATTCCCATAGCACTTTGTACTTGTCATTTGTTCGTTCACATGTTGCCATGTGTCAAAATTATGTTTTCTCTTATCTTTGCCAGGGCAATGTCTTCTTTGATTCTCACTCAGAGAACCACATGGTTCCTTATATAAGGCAAGCAGTCATTATGTGTGAATGGCTAAAGAAGTAAATAAATATTTGTCTTAAGGGTTCAAATACTCTATAATTTAGGGAAATTGATATTGGCATATTGCAGATTGGCAGCTAGGTGATGTAATGGCTGGAGCACTGGGCCTGGTGTTAGGAAGACCTGAGATCAAATGTGACCTCAAACACTTATTAGCTGGGCAAGTCACTTCACCCTGTTTGCTTCAGTTTACTCAACTGTAAAATGAGCTGGACCAAGAAATAGTAAATCACTCCAGTGGTTTTCCTAAGAAAACCCCAAATGGGACCCATGTAGGGTCAGGCATTACTGAAACAACAGTAAAATCTTGTGGCAAACTATGGCTAGTAGTTTAGCTGAACAAATCTTATTTAACTTCAGAATTCTAATGTAAGTCAGAAACATTGATACCATAGGGTTAAAGACTTGGAACTGGAGGTCATCTAGTACAATCTCCTTCATTTTACACTAGAGAAAAAAGGAAATGACTAGTCCAAGGTCACAGAGATAATAAATGACAGTTCCAGGATTGGAACAATGGTCCTCTACCTTCATATCCAACACTCTTTTCACTGTTTTTCAATGACTCTTTTGTAATTTTATACCAGGGATGGGAAACCTCTAATCCATGGGTCGTATTGGCCTGGCATTGCCAAGGCAACCGCAGGCAGGACTTGAAATTCAATAAATAGAATAACTTTTTAGGAGTGATTTAATTAAATATTTGACCAAATACAGCTCCAGAATGATGTTATAAACATCCAAATGTCCCTTGGCAGAAAAAAAGTTTCCCTACCACTGTTTTATTCTAACTGGGAAGCTTACATTTATGTTTCAACTTCCATTATGGAGTATTCCATCCAATTCTATTGTATTACTTCATTTTGTCTCCTATCATTTTATTTTAGACATTTCCAACTTCTAAAATGTTCATTCTCTTTGTGGGAAAATCACTGACCTTGCTTCTCTATATGTAAAATGGGGATGATGATACCTATAGTAATTACCCTGTGGGGTCAATCTATCCACAGATCAAATGAGTTAATACATGCAGAACTTAAGGCTTCACATAAATGCTAGTTGGTATTAAAATAGAAAAAATAACCATCTTGTTCAATGGGGTTCAGAGAGAAGTGGTTCTGGGATAAATTGCTACACTGTTGTTATCCTTTCATATTTCATGTTCTGGGGATGAGTGCATAGGTGGATAAAATAACTACCTTCTGTGACTGGATAAAAAGCCTTACAATGTAAGCTCATCTTCGGTTGGATCAGTGAAAATATCCTTGATAGAAATCCTGGAGCAGAAAGGACAACCAGGATGATACAGCCTTCAGCATGGTCCCACACAATTTGGGGGGAGTTAGGACTCTGTAGGTTGAAAGCTCTTCCTTGTAGGCAGCTAGGAGATTATGGAAATTGTACAGGATGACATCTATCAAAAACATCGTTCTTAAATCTTATGAATCGGGGTATATTTGGGTGATCATGGACAACTGTTCTGTCAGTGATAATGACATGTTTCCAGCACAGTTGATTGGCTGGGATCTCAAGGATTTGGGGTTTGGGGGGGGGTGCTGTACTTGTCATATCCAGATTAATCTCCACTCTAAGGCATGCAACAATGTACTGTGGATCAGTGTGGGGCAATTTGAAGGAAAAATATCATTTCTAAGCCTAGATTAGATAAAACAAGAGATGAAATTTCAAAGATGCTAAACTCTGAAGAGGGAAAATTGAAGAACCTAAGGTCACTGAAAATCTTTACTTAATGTAAACTTCAGAAATTGCACCTAACAATGAAATGGATGACAGAAATAGCACTGACATTTCAAGTAATTTTGAAAAGGAAATGAATATATAAGGACCATAATTTCAAGGTCTTTTTGAGTTCCATCTAGCAGACCAATTATACCAAAACAGAATAACTCAGAAACAGCCAGTATTTTCTTTAACCATCGCAAATGAAAGCATTCTTTTACAATGCCTGAAGGAACATAAAAACTTTTTTCACAAGATATTCACAATAATACATCTGGTAGTCATTGCCACCATAATAACTACAGGAGGAAAGGTGGTCCTATCAGAGAAGAGACCCCCCAAGGGCAGATGTCCCCCCATTACCATAGCAGTTGAAGACCTGGGGAAAGATATGGAAGACTGGGGCCCTAATTTCATGCAGTAGAAAATTTGATGACCATCAGTAGTCAATTAAAAATGATAAAAATGAAACATGCAAAATGGGGTCTGGAAAAAGAAAAGTTTATTAAAATTTTTAGATTCTTCCTAATTAATAATTAAACAGAAGTCAAAAGGATAAAATGATAGAGGAATCAAGGTTAAATGAACATCAATCAATTAGCAACTAAGCACTCAAAGAGGTATACTAAGCAAAGCAATCAGAAGGAAAAGAGAATACCTGAAGAATGGAGGTCATGGAACAATTCTGGTTCTCTCTGGGGTCTCAGGAAGCATGACACAATGAAAACAGGGTAGATCTAATAAGAAAATCAAAGCTTGCATGTCATTAATATAATAAATGAAAGAATATTTACATCAAGTGAGGTGACTAATCCACTGGCCTCTCAGTAGAATTGGAAGGCAGTAGAGCTGGGTAACTGCCATAGTTATTAGTTCAAATGCTTCCTGGTGGTGCACTGGCAAAGTCAATCTCCTTATAATGTCTCATTGGGTACTTTTCAGTTCAGTTGTTTTTCAGTCTTGTCCAACTCTTCATGAACTAATTTGGGACTTTCTTGACAAATATATGAAATATATTTGAAATATGGCAAGGCATTTCTTTCTCCAGCTCATTTTACAGATGAGGAAACTAAGGCAAAATAGGTTAAGTGATTTGCTAGCAAGAATCTGAGACCTGGTTTTATCTCATAAAGATGAAGTCATCCTGATTTCAAGTCCAGTGATCTATCCACTGAGACCCTATTCGGTATTTTAGATATATTAACTCTTAGACATAAAACTTATCCCACCTTTTGTTGCAGAAGGAATCACATATCTACTACCAAAAGAGAATAGCCAGAGAGGCCAACTGCGTGTTTACATACATCATACAGAGCATATATATCACTAATTCACACACATATTTTAATAAAGTAATCTATTAGCTGAGGAGCAAAAATGGGGTGTGCCCAAAGTCCCAGGGTGTATATAGTAATGTATTATTGATTCAGTAATTATTCAACAGGATGCCTAAAGCAACAATAAAATCTATGGTGCTTTTTACAGATTGTCACTGGCCAATCCATGCACTCTACAACATTGGATAACAGACCCAAGTACCATGAGAAGGCTTAAGTATTTGATGTTCTCATGTAAAAACCATTTAAAACCCACTACCAGCACACACATTAACATGAAGAACACTTCAAATCAAAGTAAGATTCTTCAGGAGTCCATTGTGGTCATATCGAGTCAAAGTCATTATTATCTCTGCTAAATAGAACTAAGTTTGGCTTCCAAATGAAAGCAAGTTGAATCTAGACTCCTTATTAATCACTTGACATCCATGCTGAAGGAACAGAAAAACTCTTTCAGATGACATTCACAATAATACCATATGGAACGTATTGTCACTGTAATAATTACAGGAGGAAAGGTGGTACTAACAGAAAAGAGACCCCCCCCCACCAAGGGCAGGTGTTCCCTACTACCATAGCACTCTTGTCATGATCTTCATGAACCCATCTGGGACTTTCTTGACAAAGATATTGGAATGGTATGGCATTTTCTTCTCCAGCTCATTTTGCAGATGAGCAAACTGAGGCAATTGGGTTAAGTGAAAATGCACTGGGGATTATAAACACATTAAGAAGCAGCATCTTATGAAATCTTTCTCAAGTGAGATCAAAATCTCATTAGAATATGATTGGAGCAATGCTTAACCTAAGCCAATGAAAGAACATTTTGCAAAGGCAAAATGTTCAAATACCTTGGTCTCCTCCAGGCCAAACATACCCATCAGAAAGCTAATGAAAGAAGCAGTGGCTAAGGATGGGAAGAGTATGAATTAACTGCGGGACTTTGTCATATGTAACTGGTTTTGTTTTTCTTGCTTTCTTAATGGATGGGGGGAGGGAAAGAACCTGCAGTTGAAAATAAAATATGTTTTTGCTGTGGCTAACTATGGGTATCCTTAAGTCCAAACTTAATCAGAAGGATGTGCTTATAGTAATTAACACCCATGCAAAGCTTGTCAAATGGACTGTATCTGATTTGGAAAACAGTCAAACAAAAACTTGCATAACATCAACAAAAGACAAGGAAGGGAAATAGGAAAAGGTTACCTCTTCCTCACCAAAAAAGGAGGGAGGGGATCTATGTCCTCAGACCCTCTGATATATAGACCAGAAATCTGCAGACATCCCTTGGAACAAGAAGACATTTCTTCACTAATAGAAAAGGTCAGTCACTGAACATAATTGAATTGGTTGTCCTTTCATCATCATAATCATCACGTTAAAATTTTTTCTCATCTTTTCAATGGGATTCAGATGGAAATGGTCTTGAGACAATCTGCTATCCTACAAGAATTCCTTTATGTTTTATGTTCTATGGACAACTATAACAAAATAACTGTCTTGTGTTTAAATAAAGGCAAGCTCACTGACAGCATCATTGGTATATTTTAGTAGTAAGAAAACAACAGGAAGGATATGGCCCTTATCCTGATTTCCTACATGGTTTTGGTTTCCTCTAAGTTTTTCAATGCAGGTAGCTTGGAGATTATGAGATTTTGTCATAGTGACATCTTTTAAAAGAATATACATACATTTTGGGATCACTGTTATAGTCAGCTTATTTGGGACTATCATTCTGTTACCATGCCCTGGTTACAAGAGAGTTTATTCATTAAATTCTGAAGGATATCTTGGGATTTACTAGGTTTGTTTATAAAAGAAAGCAAGTTTTTGATATATATATATATATATATATATATATATATATATATATATATATATATATATATATTTCCATTTACTTGATTATGTCTTATTAGCTATTCAAAAGATGCTAAATTTTTGTGAGCTGCTATGATATGTTGCCTATTATATAGTGAGGCTTCCTTGATTGAATTCAGCTGGACATTGCTCACTGAGAACCTATTGAGTCCATCCTTGGATTTTAGCTGTTTCATAAGCTTCATCCAGAGACCAATCATTACAGGGTGGCTAGGTCGTGCAGTAGAAAAAGCACCATCCCTGGAATCAGGAGAATCAGAATTCAAATCTAGTCACAGACACTTAAAAATTACCTAGTTATGTGACCTTGGACAAGTCATTTAATCCCATTGCCTTAAATAAATAACATTTAAAAAAAACAGAGAGCAATAATTTTTATAATTGTTGACAAATACAATTTCATCTATACCTGTCACTTAGCTTAGGGCTAGGTATACAGTAAGCACTTGATAAATGCTTGCTTCCTTTCCCTTATTTTCCCTTCCTCCCTTTCTGTTCCAAAAGTATTTTGGTTTGTAGCTTTTGGAACTATTTATCATGTGTACTGTCAACACTAATCACTCCTCTTTCTCCTTCTTATCAAAAGAAAGTTAATCTTTCCAGACTTGTTTGGGGGCTTTAGTCACCATTGTGTGAATACCTTGTAGATCCGTAACTGTCTATTTCACTGGACCCAAAGAATATGCTGAGGTTAGCATCACAAAGTCATTATGGGGGAAGACCTTAGCTCAAATCCAGTTTCAGATATTTGCTAGCTGTGTGATCTTGGGCAAGTCATTTAACCACTCTCTGCCTCAGTTTCCTCATCTATAAAATGGGAATAATACGATTGTGTGTATACAACCTATATCAGATTACTTGCTGTCTTAGGGAAAGGGGAGGGAAGGATGGGAAGGATAAAATTTTTACAAAAAGACTATTGAAAATTATCTTGACATATAAGTGGAAAAATAAATAAATTAAACAAGACCCAAAGAACCATCATAAATGATTTGATGGCAGTCTGGAAGGAGGTCTCTGATTGAGTGCTCCAGAAATCTAGGCTTGGTCTAATTAATATTGGCTAATGGTTCCATCTTTAACTTAGTTAAAGGCATGGACAGCATTAGCAGGTAAGATAAAGCTAGGACTGAGTCAGGACAGAACACTGAGCAAGAGGTAATAAAGAGAAATGTCCTGAGATAACAGTAAACTATTCAACTCGGATTCAGAATATAAGCTTCAGAAGGACAAGATGGGTTAGAGGTATGAGATGGGATCCTGACTGAAAAGGATCTGGGACTTTTGGTGGCCTTAATGAAGCAGGTTTAGGCCCCTATAGGAACCACTCCCAGCTCCTTCACTGGATTCTCCTGGTTTTCCCAAACCTAGTCTGTCTAGGTAGAAAACTTCCTCTTACTATTTACCCTTCCCTAAAAACCTCCAGTCAGTGAGAAGCAGATTTCGACACATGTGCAAAGGGAAAAGACTATTGGCTATGCTCTGCTAACAGTACTCTGCATTTCTTTACTAAATGGATTTTTTTCATCATTAAATTCTTTACTAAAAGAATATTCATGTGATATTCCAAAGACTTTTTCTCTACTGTTGAGATGGAAGCAAACTCTAGGAACCAACAATTTTCCTGGATGATTTCACTCTATGATAACACTTGTTCTCCAGGATAAAAACACATACATCCTAACCAAAAGAGCCTACACTACAATGATTTATATTTAGTGAGGCTGTTTCAACTCTGGTGTTTACTGGTTATATGACCCTGGGCAAGTCATTTAGCCTCAGCATCAAGCAATTCTAAAACTTGTCTACTAAGTTAAAGAGAACCTCATAATAAATGTGGAGTCCACATACTGGATGTCCTGCTGGATAAGGGAAGCTCTTGCAAACAATTCATTGTCATTTCTATACTATGCCCTAATACTAGAAGCTATAGTTGAAGCATTGACTGGGGGCCCAAGTCACAGATTGACTTTTGTGAGGCTTCAGTTTTTGGGGGTTTTTTGGTTCCCCAATAGCAGCCTTGTCATCATTAGGTGCCAGGGTTCCCTCCATTCAAGCAATAGCTACAGAGCAACTGGGTGCCAAGCACTGTAATAGCAACCGGGGAGTTGCCTAGCCTCTGCCCTCATGGATTTTCTGTTCTATTACAGAAGAAAAGTGATATTTGATCACTCACTTGTTAGAGAAAGAGGATTGACTTATCATTCTCTCTGGGAGATCCTCTTCTCTCTAGGCCTGAGCTTATAGCCTTGTGTCCTAGTAGCTCCTAGAAGACTTAGAAGGTGAAGAACATTATGGATTCCCTCCAAAAGCATCCTATGGCTGCCAATGAGATCTGAGTGTATTTGGGCTTACTCCTCTGCCTATTCCCTCCAAAACATACCCACCTTTGACAATCTCTTTTCTGTGCAAAATCTACAGGTAGCTTGGGAATCTGCCATTCGGTTCTCCTGAATATGAGGAGGGCATCCTTACCATTGACATTGCTCTTTGGGAAAGGACTAGGGCTCCAGCTCTGCAACACAGCCCCTAGGCTCTCAGCAGTGTTGGGGTACCCTAGTTCTCCATCTGACCTGACTCTCATGGCCTCTTACAAAACAGATTCCTTATGGCCTCATCCTTTACCATTTTTTTCACCCTATACACTGACATCCTCTTTTTGAAAGTTCCTGAACTATATATACCTAAATCTCCTGCTGCCCACTGGGCCCAACTGACTTCACATTCTCCTCCTTCAGGTATTCCAAGTGCCAGCTCACCTAGATGACTTGAAGTTCCCAATGGGTGATAGCCAATCTCTTCATTGCTATGCCTTTGCCCGGGCTGCCTCACCCCATACATGGAATTCTCTACTTCTTGGGCCCCTAAGCTCTCTTTAAGCTCTTGTATCTCCTTTTACAGAAGGGAGGACCTGCTTGACCCCCGGTTTAGGGCCCCCTGTCCCCCCCACAATAATTTCATATGCACTTTGTATATTTTGCTTTATTTAACTGAATATTTGTTCCTCTCACCTCCCCTCTCCTCCCCTTCCCAAAAGCAGCACAGTAGTAGTAGTGATAGTTTTAGTAGCAGGAGTAGAAACTGGCATCAGGGTGACATTTAAAGGCTTTCAAAGTACTTCAACCTATTAGTTAACTTTATCCTCACAACTCTGGGAAGTAGATATTATTATTACATTAATTTTACAGATAGGTAAATTGAGGTAGACAGGGGTGAAGTGTCTTGCTCAAAGTCACACATCAAGTTAGTATCTAAGGTCAAATTTGAACTCAAGGAATACTTCTAACTTCAGCCAGGTGCTCTGGACATTATAGTACCACCTACCTGTGTGAGAAAAACCATGAACAGATCAACATATGTTCAGTTGGTTTTCAGTCATGTCCTACTCTCTGTGACCCCATTTTGGGGTTTTCTTGGCAAAGATATTGAAGGGCTTTGTCATTTCCTTCTCCAGGTGATTTTACAGATGGGGAAACTGAGGTACAGTTAAATGACTTGCCCAGGGTCATACAGTTTGTAAGTATCTCAGGCTGAATTTGAACTCGGCTCTGACTTAGTCCAGGAATTTATTCCACAACATATGCCCAAGTAGACTGTAAATGCCTTGAGGTCTATAATTATTTTTGACTGTGTAGCCACAATGTTTTCACAGTGCCCGGCAAGTAGCAGGTTCTTCTTAAGTTTTGATTGAATTGAACTGTTGAAATGATTCACTCATTCTGGACCATGACCAACTCTATTGAGAAATAGCTTCCTTTTGAACACCACAAGTCTTCCAGTGTAGAAGACCCACACAAACACGAGCTCTCTGTCCACACTCCCTGTTTCATTCCGGAGCTAGTATGATTGCTTTGATCACCTCCAACAAAAGAGAGGTCCCCTTTAGTAGTATCTGGGAGCAGTAGAGTGTTCTTGGTAGCCATAGCCATCCAAAGCTAACCTTGCCTTTTTGCCCAACATTCTCAAAGTATTGTCTTCTTGGGAACTTGTAAGAAAAGGTAAATGCTTCTGGAACTCTCTGGAACACAAGCACTATTCCCAGAAGGAATCAAACTCCTTAGGAGAAGGTTTTTTGTGGTGTTAGTTTTTGTTGTTGTTGTTGTTTTTGTTGTTTAGTTTTTGCAAGGCAGGGGGGGTTAAGTGGTTTGCCCAAGGCAATTACTAAGTGTCTGAAGCCAGATTTGAACTCAGGTATTCCTGACTCCAGGGCCCGTGCTCTATCCACTGTGCCACCTAGATGTCCCAGTGGTGTTAGTTTTGATCTAGAACTATCTGTTGATATTAATGTTGGTTTTGTCCTTTGTTCTTGAAGAAGACCATGACATCAGGGAGGTGATGCCACGACAAGCAAGTGAATTGGATTTGAGTGTTGGGTGGAGAGCTGTGCTCAGTCCCCAGCCTTACTTTCTCCTCCAGAGCCATCTGGGTCCAGTGGCCAGATAAGAATCAGAATGTCTGGAGATGGTCCTGGAGGTGAGGCAATCAGGATTAGTTGACTTGCCCAAGCTCATACAGCTAGTAAGGGTCAAGTGTCTGAGGCTGGATTTGAATTCAGATTCTCCTGACTCCAGATCCAGTGTGCAACCCACTGAGACAACAAGCTGCCTGAAACCTGTGACTTCCTCAATGTGGAGAATTCCCTTGGGTGCAAACTTCCACCAATAATGCAAATTGGAAATCATAAGAGGTCAAGGGCATCCCTCCATCCACTCTGAGATGGAGCCTTGCTTCTTCACAACATCTGCTATTTATATAGTTAAATATTTAGAGGAGTCAGGAGAACCTAGATTCAAACAGTATCTTAGACACTCACTAGCTGTGTGACTCTGGGTAAGTCACTGAACATCTCCGTGCCTCGGTGTTCTCATCTGTAAAATGGGGATGATCCCCAAAATGAAGTAAGGCCGAAATAAAATATGTAATGTAAAACTTTCTCTAAACTTCAGAGTGCTATCTAATGTGAACTATAATCATTATTACTCAAAGAACTATGATTTGTAGTTTTAAGTTTCTTCAACCAATTATTAATATGTTTTAATTATCTTATTTTAAAATTTTTCATTCATAATCATTACTTTGTTGCTTTCTCCCCCCAACACTAAAGATAATGAGACACCATTTTTATTGGCTCTGCTTCACAGATGTGGAACTGAGACAGCAAGAAATTAAAAGACTTGTCCAAGTTCATAGCAAACCAGAGTTGGGTGTGCCCACTGAGCTGATACGGTCTATAAGGTGGTTTAGACTCTGATCCTGACCTCAAGCTATGCTCCACTGAGCAAGGAAGATGCCCTATCTCCAACTATTTGCATGTGTCATACTGGGCCATGTGGGCAGTCCTGGAGTAGTAGAGGGAAAAGGGAGATGAGAGAGGGAGCATTGGTTTAGCCACTGGGACAAAGACAATGAGATTAGATGATCCCTTTCCACTTCCTATTCTCAGGCAGCTACTTCATTTCAGAGTTTTCTTTTGCTTCTCAACAGTTACACCTTGAACAAAGATTATAATTTAATATTTAAAGAGCTGAGAGAGTGAACTAGGAGTCTCCCTGAAATCAAAGGTACATTTTGGAACATTCCAAGATGCTGAGCAAGAGCTAGATGAGTCTGTTCCTTCAGAGAAAATTATGGTCAGAGGCCTGTCACCCAGGCTTTAGGCTGCTTGACCAGGCAGGGGATAGGGGAAGAAAAGGACCTATCCACATGTCAACAAAGTCCAGGTCTTCAAATCACTGTGAGGATGTATAATGATGGTGATGCAACAGGAACCTCTGGGTTCAAACCCTGTTTCTCATGTGTGCTAGGTAGCCATGGGCAAGTCACTCAGGCCCTCTGTGCCTCTGTTTCCCCATATGTAAATCTGGGAAGGGGGAAATAACATGCATATTAACTTCCTCTCAGGCCTCAGAAGAGGAATCTACCAGATATTAGATGAGGAAGCAGTTCTTTGTAAATGAGAAGGCATCATTTGATTTGATTATCTTTTATCATAAAATGAATTACAAGAGCTAGTATTTAACTGCCTATGGATCAGTCTTTCTCAATCTGGGGAGGAGGTGATAGCCCTGGAAATTGATCAACTTTACTTCCCATCTTACCTTATATAATAATCTTTCAGGGCTCTTGTGTCCATGTCTCCTCATTCTGTATTCATGCCATTTTCCCCCTTCTTTCCCCCTAGCAACAGGAAGTCTGTCTGCTCTATTCCTATAAGGCCTTGGTTTTAGCTAGATGGCACATGGGAAAGGAAGGTCTGAGCAAATTCATGCTAAAGGATCAGTCACCTTAATGTGCTGTCCTTTCCAGGGATATTTGCATGGTAACAACAATGCCCTAACCCCAGCCAATGCCCAGGCTGATAGAACTCTCTCCCACTGTAGGGGCAGTGAGAGTAGTATGGAGACAGGGAGTCCTTCTAATGCTTATCAAATCCTACCTGATTCCTTTTGGCTTTCTTTCTTTTCATTTTTGGTAGCTATACTGAGTTTTACTGAACTGAAATTGGAATTTAATATTTAAAGACCTGAGTGTGACAAAGAACCAAAAAGTCATCCCATCAAATATAAGGCAAACTCTGAAAACTCAAGAAAATGGTAAATAGACCCTGGGTCTGGCAAGTGAATGAAGTAGGTGAAATGAAAGGGTGTCCATTTTTCACCTCCTCCTCCCCATCTCCACTTCTCCTTTCTTCTATCTAGTCCTACTCTTAGAGTGGGGTGGGAAACATTTGGCTCATGGGCCATAAAGGATCCTCAAAATAATTCGATTTGACAAGGCCATAGCAATCATAAGTGGAAGTCTAAATTCAATAAATCTAGGAACTTTTTAGGAGTGAATTAATTAAATGTTTGACCAAATATGGCAGGTGGAGATGTTATGAATATCCAAATGATGATTTGCAGAAAAAAGGTTCCCCACCCCTGCCTTAGAGAAATATCAGAATAGCCTAGGTGAGTCATTGATCATTTCTTTATAAAGAACCAAGGAGAGGTATTCTATTTACTGTGTCCTCAAGACTGTAGAGTTCTTCAGAAGGACATGAGTGGAGCTTCAGAATTAGGGAGCTAGAAGGTATGGAGCTGCAGAGAGGTGGAAAATATTAGGTTTATTGTAGTGGCTTTAAGAGGATAACAGGAAGAAAACCTGCTGGGAGAGATTTATTGCCCACCATCAAGTTCTATGTTCTGCTAGCTAAGGAAGGAAACACTCAGCAGGACTGACAAGCTTAGCATCAATTTGAGCCCTATGATATTGGCAGCTACGTACTCTCATTCATGTCTTTTGGCGAACTCATCACTAAAGAACTGGCCCAGTGTTTTCATTTTGCCCTCTCTTTATTTCATTTTGCTGTTATAAGTATAAACTTGAGAGAAATTCCCCGAGTCTATGCCAATGTATAAGTTAATTACCAAGACTCAGATTGAGCTACATAGATGTCACCTGATTTCTAGAGTAAACATTCTCACACTGGTACATCTGCTATTTATACTTTCGATATTGAAAGTTGACTAAGAATGTCTTTAAAAGATCAACTTTTACAATGTTTTTTTAATAAAAAGCTTCTACATACAGCTTTAAGCAAAGAATTTCATCTAAATATTTTGATGGGTTTAAAACAGGAAGCAAAGAGGATTTCTACAACCTAAATGATAAAGCTAAATAGCTCTAAAACACTTCATCACCCTGTGCTTTCATTTCTTCATCTTGAAAATGGGGAGAGGGGCAGCTAGGTGGCGCAGGGGATAGAGCACAGGTCCTGGAATCAGGAGGACCTGAGTTCAAATCCGACCTCAGACACTTAGTAATTTGCCTAGCTGTGTGGCCTTGGGCAAGTCACTTAACCCCATTGCCTTGCAAAGAAAAAGAATGGGGAGAAACCCTGCAGCACCCACCTGGGGTAGTTGTGCCCATGAAATAAGTTGCTGGATAAAAAGTACCTAAGAAACTTTTAAGGTCATAAAATAGCAGTTGTCAATGCTATAATCACTACAACTAAAAACATCATTGCAATTCTCATAAGGTCTTCATTATTAATAACACTCTAACTCTACAATGAATGGATATGTAGTCATTTGCCAATTCACAGTTTTGCTCTATGAAGGCCTTTGCCAGACTTGGGGGGGGGCAGGGCATGGCGGAAGGACTCCACCTGCAAATACTTCTGGAGAGCAAAACAAAGAGCAGTGTGCTACAATTTTGAACTGATTTTAAATTTATATTCTTTGTTTTCCAATTATATACACTACCAGTTTCTACCTATCATTTTTGGTAAGGTTTTGAATTTTACAAATTTTCCCCGACCCTCCCTTCCCTTCCCCCATCCCCCCACAGAAGGCAGTCTGATAGTCTCCACATTGTTTCCATGTGATACATTGATACAAATTGAATGTTTGAATTGATTTTTAAGTGAGCAATGCTCCTATCAATATATCTATCAGCTAGTATTGTGTTGTCAAGCCTCAGGGAGTTACCAGGCACCATCCAAGGTGCCAGACACACACAGGGGAAGACATGAAACCAAGCCTGCCCTTAAGGAAAACATACACATATGATGGTTGTCCTTTGTGCTTGATGAGTACAAATGACATCACTAGGTAGGGGTCAAGGTACAATGTGTCCAACGGTGACTGATCAGACCAATAAGATCTCAGAAGACTATACCACAGGTTGGGCACAAATAGTCATGTGAACATTTGGATACTGAAGGATAGAGATATTGGAAAGCATTGAAGCACAGGGAGAGATGGAATGCTAGATTGCAGTTACACCAAGGAATTTCAGAGTTATTCATCTTGTTCCTGAACCACATTTAGATGCAAACCCTTAGAGTCCTTGCTTTCAAAGATCCTCGTGTCTCCATTATTTGTAGGTGAAGATCATTTATCCAACTTGAAGTTCAACAGAATTTTCCTGGCATATTCTATAATCTTGACTCCCTTCACTCCATGGAAAGTAAGGAGTTTATGCCAACCAAAAGATAGAGAACATTATAAAATGCAAAATGGATCATTTGGATTACATTAAATTAAAAGGGGTTGCACAAATAAAACCAATGCACTTAACATTAGAAAAAACCTAGAAAGATAGTAAACAATTTTCAGGGCTGTGTTTCTGATAAAGAATTCATTTCTAAACTGTATAGAGAATCTAAGTCAAATTTATAAGATCACAAGTCATTCCACAATTGATGAGTGGTCAAAGGATATGAACAGGCAGTTTTCAGATGAAGAAATTAAAGCTATCTAGAGTCATATGAAAAAATGCTCAAAATCATTTTTTTAAAGTTTAAAAATTTTTTTTCTAAATCATTATTGATTAAATAAATGCAAATTAAAACAACTCTGAGCTACCACCTTGCACCTATCAGATTGATTAAAATGACAAAAAAAGGAAAATGATCAATGTTGTTGGAAGGGATATGCGAAAACTGGTAAACTAATGCATTGTTGGTGGAGTTGTGAATTGATTCAACAATTCTGGAGAGCAATTTGAAATTATGCCCAAAGGGCAATAAAACTGCATACCCTTTGATCCAGCAATACCAATACTAGGTCGGTACCCCAAAGAGAACATAAAAAAGGGGAAAAGACTCCCACGTGCAATAACATTTATACTGAGGGTATGCCCATCAACTGGGACTCAGCTGAACAAGTTATGGCATATGAATATTATGGAGTACTATTGTTCTATAAGAAATCGAGAAGTGAGAAGAACCAGGAGAATATTATATACATTAACAGCAAAATTATGTGATGATCTAATATGGTGGATGTAGCTCCTCTCAGCAGTTCAGTGATCAAAGACAATTCTTAACATCATGATGGAAAATGAGATCCACATCCAGAGGAAAAAAACTGTGTCTCAATGCAGAACAAAGTATACTAGTTTCATGTTTTAAAACTTTGTTTTTTTTTTCTCTTTTTCTCATGGCTTTGCGCCCCTTTTCTTCTGATTCTTTTTTCACAATATGATTAGTATGGAAATATATAAAACATAACTGTACATGTATGATCTATTTCAGATAACTCGCTGTCATGGGGAAGGAGGAGGGAAAAGATGGAGGCAGAAAAATGTGGAACTTAAAATCTAGCCCCTGAGAGTATTGCATCTTGAGCTGCCTACTGCCCATTGCTGTTGTTTAAGATTCTATACAAATGATTAAGCTGGAAAACTCAAATCCTTTGGGAAATAACAAAGTTTTCAATGCAAATCTACCTTCTTTAGCCTGCTTCTATGTCTTCAGGAAGCAGGGCCTCTTGATGGTTTGATAATAGCCTGTTTTAGCTAGCATTTTACTGAAAGCATTTAGGGAGTTAGCTTTATTCAAGTGGATACAGGGCCAATAGAAATAGCAACTGGTGTTATCTCTCCTTAAATTTGCACAGCTAGCTAATGTCTTCCTTAAGTGTTTAAACAACAAGAACAACAGCTTTTTGAGCTGAGAGAATTACTTGATGACCAGGTCAATTTGATTCCCCTAAAGGTTACATGTCGTGTTTTCTACAAATATTTGAAGGGTCCAATTGCTTTCGTATACATTGGCCCAAGCTCTAGAGACCAAGGTCTCATTTTCCCCTCACCTCTGCCTGTCTAATTTCCCCTGAAAATGAGAGTTTTGCATGAATGCTCACAGAATGGAATTTGTTGCTTTCTGCCTGCTTGCTAACACACTTCTAGTTTGGGTTAATAGGTTTCAGAGTTTGATCAGAACTCCTGGGTCCATCTCCTTATTCTCTGCCCACCTGCTTTTGCAGCAAATGTCAGTAGATCTTCCATATCATTTGCAATTCCCTTGGCTAACTTTGGCACATCATACCCTCCGCTTCCTGCTTTGCTGACATATTCATTGATTGACTCATTCATTTATGAAACCAGCCTTTATTAAGCCCCAACTGTTTACCAAACACAGTATTTGGTACAGGGATAAAACTCAGAACAATACATGCCCTCAGGGAACTGCCATTCTACTAGGGTAGAGGTGACATATACAGATTCGCATATACAAAGTAAATGGAAATGATTGGGGGAGGTGAATGATTGAGGTGGGGTCAGGGTTTGTGAGAGAGAGCTCAGAAATCAGAGACCTCAAACTCCAAAGCCCTTGTAAAAAACTCCTAGTGATGCCATGAAACTACTAAGCAGACAATAAATAGTTAAATCTTGTGCCTTTCTATGCAGACTTCTGTATGCAGAAATTATGTTCTTGTAGCATCTCTTGCTACCATTGCTGAAAACATGATAACAAACTGTTATTACTTTAGTACCCCTGAATATCATGACATACTCCTTTATACTATGCCTGTGCCAAAACTGACCCCTTTCCCAGCGTGGAGGCTATCCCTTGTCCAAGATTTTTTTTTTCCCTGCTAGTTGTTTAACCTCTGGGAAATAGAGCCTGTATGAAATCCCACTGTACCTGGGTAATAACACTCATCTGACCCTCACCACTCTGAATTGTGAGTCTTCATGAAATTCTTTGACTATTTGAACTCTAGTTCTCTACCTGAGCTGCAAACTGCATCACTAGTCAGGCTGAACTAGATTAAAATGTAATTGGAAAATGTTTACCAAAACAGATCAAAATGTAGCAAAGCATAGATAAGGCTGATTTGTGGCTAAGTTACTATGTGGGATCTGGAATCTCTTTCTATTTGACTTTGACACTACGAGTGTAGAAGGAAGGTAGAAGGAGAAGGTTCTCAGATGAAGAAAAAACATGGGATACAATCTACACTAAGGAAAGAGATGGAAGATAGAATACTATTAGATCATAGGTTTCATGTTGGGCAGTGATAGGCAATAAACCTAGAAAGAGACTAAAACCAGGCTGGGATGCATTTGAATACCAAAGAATCATTTGTATTGTATCCCAGAGACCACAGGGAGACAGTGCAGAAGGGCTGAGTGGTCACTGATATTTTTGCCCCCCAGCCCTTTCAAGGTTCTCAGGGATTTCCAAATGGGTATTTCCTTCCTGGTCTGGTTAGACAGGTCTTAGTGCTTTTCTGTTGGGGTCTTGGGGGAAAGTGCCAAGCCTAAAGTGGCCTCCCAGTCTCCAGGTAAGCTGTATTACTGAATTTTCCTTCACTGACCACTGGAATTTTCCTATTTCTTTTGAGATCAGGTTTTGATGAGTATAGCAAATCTATTCTTGCTGGGGTCAGGGATGTATAATTATGAGGAAACTCAAGAAAGGCAAGACTAACATGGCTTCTTCTAATCCTCCTAGAAATTAGGCCAGTCTGCTCCACAAAGGAGGTTGGAGGCAAGGCCAACTTTTTGGCTGAACCCTGTGTTGCTTCTGAAGAATCCAAATGAAGGTCACTTGGGGGAGAAGTGGGTGACATTTCTATGCTACTCTAGAGGAGACCAAGATGAAAAGGTTGGAGACAACTGTTAGGCAACTGGCTCATTCCTTCAATTGCAATTTTCAGATATCAATTTTCTTGTCACAATCACCGGTAAACCAAAAATAAACCAAGCCGAGAATTTGAGAAGTCTGGTCCTTTGAGAGGCAGATCTCCTTCTCCTTTGTATGCTCTGCTAGGTGCTTCCTATCTATCCAGCATTGTACAAAGCACAGAGAAAGGCAAAAATGGGTGGGAGACCTGCTTTCAAGGAGTTCACCTTCTAATGATGGAAACAGCATTCAAATAAGCCCATTTCAAGATCCATATGGCACAAATGCAAGGTAATGGCAGGGGAAGCTGAAGGGCAAGGAAAGGACCTTTTGCTGGAGATAGGAGTCTTGGCAGAAACCAGGGAAGTCAAGAGGAAGAAATATGGGAAGAACATTCTAGATATGGAAGGTAGTCAAGGAAAAGGCATGTGGGAAGAGGATGGTCAATGACCACTGATCTGGATAGTTGAGAAATTAGAAAGAAAACATGGCAAAGACTCAAGATGAAGGATCAAAATATGTAAAAGGAAAAGAAAAATATACTTGTGATATGGGAAACAAATTAGAGCTTATCAGGCTGGGTTTTCATTTCTCCAGTTACTCTTCTATTCTAAGCTCATGAATATACTTTTGAGAGTTTCCTAATATATGAAATCACAAAATCATTACTTTTTTGTACTTAATTTAATTTAATTTTTTTCCAGTTACATGCAAAGGTAGTTTTCAACATTTATCCATTTGCAAGTTTATGAGTTCTACATTTTTCAAGCACCCTCCCTCCCCTCCCCTCTCTGTATGGCAGCAATCTGCAAAAATTGCACATGTGAAATCAAAGCTATCTATAGTCATGTGAAAAATTTCTCTGAATCATTATTGATTGAAGAAATGAAAATCAAAGCATCTCTAAGGTACCACCTCAGACCTCTCAGATTGACCAATATGACCAGAAGGGATAATAATGATCAATGTTGGAGGGGTTGTGGGAAATCTGGGACACTGATGCATTGTTGGTGGAGTTGTGAACTGATCCAACCTTTCAGGAGAGCAATTTGGAATTATGTTCAAAGAGCAATAAAAATGTGCCTACCCTTTTATCTGGCAACCCCACAATTGTTTCTGTATCCTGAAAAGAACATGAAAAAGGGTCAAAATCCTACATGCAGCTCTGTTTGCAGTTGCAAAGAACTGGAAATCAAGGGGATGTTCATCCATTGGGGAATGGATGAACAAATTATGGTATATATAATATATGTTATCTCTATATATGTATTATATCCATATATGTATATGTATAATATACATATATATTACATATATATACATATATACATATATATATATATATATATGTGGTTGAACACTATTGTTCTTTAAGAAATCACAAGGGACAGGATTTCAGAAAAGCCTGAAAAGACCGCATGAATTGATGCTGAGTGAGGTGAGCAGAACCAGAAGAACATTGAATACATTAACAACAACATGGGGTGATGATCAACCTTGGTGGATGTGGTCACTCCATCAGTGTAATGATCAGGGATAATTCTAGGGGATCTGTGTTAGAGAATACCATCAGTATCCAGAGAAAGAACTGTGGAGTTCAAATGAAGACTAAAGCTTATTATCTTCAATTTTTAAAAGTTGTCATATGCATTATTACATAATATTGCTATCTCTAATTACATTATTACATAATATTGCTATCTATTTCTTCCTTTTGGATCTTATTCTTCACTCATATCACATTCAATTTTGATTTATGCTTATCATGAAAGCAAATATAAAGCCTATATCAGATTGACTTCTTTTGGGTTGGGAGGGTGGAAGGAAGGGAGGAAGGGAGAAAAACTGTAAAATTTGTAAAATTGCAAAAAAAGATTGGTAGAAACTACCATTGCATGTAATTGGAAAGCAATTTATTTAAATATATTTATATTTATATAATTTAAAAATTTGTACAAGTACAATTGTGTTTAATATATTTCTATATTAGTCATGTTGTGAAAGAAGAATTAGAACTAAAGGGAAAAAACATGAGAAAGAAAAAAAAAGAAAAAAGGAATTTTTAAAAGTGAACATAATAGGTTCTGTAGGTCTGCTTATTCTGCTCAGCAGCTTCTTGGGGCTCCAGCAAGGTTTCAGAAGACACCGCCAAGATGCCATCTCAAATGAAACATGCCATGGAAACTATGATGTTTATCTTTCATAAGTTTGCTGGAGACAAAGGCTACTTAACAAAAGATGATCTAAGAGTTTTTATGGAAAAATAGTTCCCTGGATTCTTGGAAAACCAGAAAGACCCTTTAGCTGTAGACAAGTTTATGAAAGATCTGAACCAATGTATAGATGGAAAAGTAGGCTTCCAGAGCTTCTTTTCACTTATTGCTGGGTTGATCATCACATGCAATGACTATTTCGTAGTGCATATGAAGAAGGGGAGAAAATGAACCCAAGCTAAGGAACTCCTCCCAATCCTGATCCATTGCAACATCCTGAGTGCTCACTTTCAAGTTATTATTATATAGCTACCCCTAGAATGAAGGATTTGGATGATCAGACCCAGGCCCTTAGAATGTACAAATTAACTCTAAGCTTACAATTTGATAGCTAGGGAAAGAAAATAGAAATATAAGTCAGATAACCTTTTGATTTTTTTTATTATATGTACCCCTTACCCCACAATAAAAAAGAAAGCATTCTTTTTTTAATATCAAAAAAGGGAACATAAAGTTTTGCTCAGCATTCAGAATCCATAGCTTTTTATCTGGCTATGGAAGGTCACTCAAAATTATCTTTGAACACTGACCTGCTGAGAGAAGTTGCATCCATCATAGTTGATCATCTTACAATGTTGTTGTGGGTGTGTAAATGTTCTCTTGATTTTGCTCACTGTACTCAGCATCAGTAGATACAAGTCTCCAGACTTTTCTAAAGTGAAGTTGCTCATAATTTCTTACTGAAAAATAGTATTCTATAATATTCATAAACCATAACTTGTTCAGTCATTCCCCAAATGATGAGCATTATCTCAATTTCCAAAAACAATACTTTTTAATATCAAGCTATAAGTCTGAAACCAAGGGACTAAGAGCTCTTGTCTTTGTTCTGATCTCACCCCCCAAACTACCTCTTAAGAGACTTCTTAGATATTGTAAGGAGAGATAGTTTATCTCCTCTACAGGTGGAATTGATCTTAACCTGACAGCCTGAAGACAGATGGGTCCTAAATTTAGGCCTTCAAAAGCAATTGCTCCAGTCTACACCTGGGGTTGGGGTTGGACTCAGCCATGGTTCATCTGAAAAAAGCAAGGGTGGTTTGAGAGGGATATGGTTGCAGAGACCATTAAGAAGCTACACCTGAACTATGCAGTGGTGCATATATCCATAGGTTTTGGCTGCCAATTTGGTGATTTTTGCTCCTTGTTAGCAGCAATTAGCATGTTGGTTTGTCCAGTCCAAGCTATATAAGCTGTATTCTATAGAGATTCCTAAAATGGGGATTAGGCTCAACCAGAGGATTTGCTAATTGGGGGTGGGGTGGGGGTGGGGTGAGGGTAGAAAGGCCTCTAGATTTGTAGTCAGAGAATTCATTTCAAATCTTAACTATATGTGACCCTGGTCAAGCCACTCATGGTCTCTGGGCTTTCTTCATCTGTAAAATGAGGGACTTGACCCAAGATGATCTCTTATTCTCCTTCCAGGTTACCTCAGGGCTCTTGTGCTGTTTTCAATCTTCAGATTATCTCAGGTTTCATCTTGATAACAAGTACTACGCCTATTTTTAATAGTCAGCTCTGCAGCTACTTGACTGATAGAAAAAAGTAGAGTTAGATTTCAGTTGTCTTAACCTGGGAGACGACTGCAATAGCTTTCCAATTGGTTTTCCTACCTCCAGTCTCATGCCTGCCCATTCCATCTTTCACAAAACTGCCTAAGTGATATTCCTCAAGGACAAGTCTGACCCTTTCACTTCCCTTCTCAAGAAGCTCCAGGGGCTCCCTACTGCCTCTTGGATAAAATGACTCCTCTTTTGTTTGGTATTCAAAGACATTCACAATCAGATTCCAGTCTACCTTTTCAAGGATAATTGCCTGTTACTTCCCTGCAAGATGACATCTAAGGCCCTGTTCATCTTAAAATATACAATTATAGACTCTATAATATGCATCACCATGTTATTCTCATATTAAAAAAAATCTTCATTGGATCCCTATTGCCATCAGAACAGAGTTCAGACTCCTCTGACTGGTATTTGAGACCATCAAAAGAATGGTTCCAACCTGCCTTTTCAGCTTTGCTAGGTACTCCATACACAGATTTGACAACCCTCCTTCCCAAGAGATGCCAAGGACCTGCCTTCCTTTCTGACTTTGCTGACATAAAACTTCCACATAACTAGAATGGCTATAATCCTGTAAAAAGAAAGAACAATAAAATGAATCTGAACACATTCCTCATTTCATTGAAAGGTGAGGAACAATGGATATAGAATGTTGCATATCCTGTATAAAAAGTTATGATTTCATATTGATTAATATGACATATATTATGAAGCTAATAATGATAATTAAGTTTCTAGAGATCCTTTTCACAGGCAGGCTCTGGGCCTGAGAAAACAGTGAACAGAAGTCATCCATCAATCATGACAGGCCCTACCCTGAATTATGCTTGTCTGTGTTAAGTGAAGTGTATCAGTATAACTTACACTATACTATACACCCCCAAATTATACAATCAACCCAGTTGTTCACACAGTACTCTTACTTGGACAGTCACAAGTGTTGTAATTGTGTCCTCCATAGTGGGTTTATCTTGGGAAGATCATTCAAGCCCCAAATCTGAGTGTTCTATGATCTACCTGCTGTCTTATGATCACACATAAAATATCTGGATCCACAAAAGCAAGGTGGAGCTCCAAGGAATGGAGTAATCCCATGATTTGCAAATTAATTCCTTTCAAAGAAAATAATTAATAAGCTACTATCTGCTTTACTGGTCCTCTGCCTCTGACCTGTGTGGTCATGACTAGGTGAGAGACAGCTTAGTAAAAACTTGGTTAATACTTTAGACAAAGTCTGATATAATGATATCTTGATTAGATTTACTGAACTGTAACTTTAAAATATAGTATCAAAAACTGTTTTGAAGGTAAGGTTCCCTAAGCAGTGAGTATTGAGGATGGCATGAGGGACAAGGAACATTCAGGAAATGAATATATAATAGAGAAGTAAAAGTTATCAATAAAGCTTTTTTTAGGTGAATGTATTTTCTTGTGGATTTTTTTTTCAGGTTCAGTCGGATGGGATGATTTCTTCCAATTCTTAGATTATGTGACTCTCCTGAGTGAGGAAACTCACTGTGACACACACATATTCTCTGAATGTCACCAGGAAGCAAGAAGGCCAGAACCTGTGCCCTCAAGGTTACAAATCATTTGCTTAAAAATAACCCCTTCTCCATTGTACTCAGTAGCCTGTTTGCTTAAACTAACATTCTCAAAATTCTCCAATGACTTTGTGTTCCAATAAGGGATAGTCGTTACCATATTACAGGTAATGGTCCATTTCTGGCAACCTAGGCTCTTTCTAAAACATGCCACCAGAGCTCTGCCCAATGTGTTAGAGGCATTATTTAAGTTCTCTTGCAGTACCACATGGCCAACCTATATTCTCTGCTCATACATCCATGTGATTACATTCCTTGCATCATTTCTCCTCTGATAGCCTTCCCTGGCTTTTTGAGTGATCCTTAAAGACAATGCTTTGAAGATTGTAGCAGTCTTTGCCTCACAACCAGACAAGAATCACAGAAGTGTTTAATACAACTTTTTTGAATGATGTTACTGCTTAAAATAAAGCCCCATATTTTAGCAACCATTAGCGAATTCTAGAGAAACTGTTCATTAAGCCACATGGTGATGAACAGAGAGGTCCAAAGGTAACTAATTAGGTCTCATGATTAAAAAGGCTGCTATAGACTTGAGTCACAGAATGGGCTTTGAAATTAGGAAAACCTGAGTGTTCTTGTGGTCAATATTTCTTAACTAGAGGTATCTGGGAAAGTGTTTATTCCTCCAAGTCTTAGAGGCCTCCTCTCCAAAGTGGAGTTGTGAAGATCAAATGAGCCAGTGTCTGAAAAGTACTTTCCTAGCCTTCAGATTCTATATAAACATTGGCTATTATTTCAGGAAAAAAAGAGTAAAGAACAAAAAAACAAAAGACCTCAAACCAAGGCCCTCTTCCTGGCCCTGAGGTTTTTGTGCTGTTGTAGAGTTCTGAGCCTGGTTCTAATGAACTTGGAGGCAAATCAGAAGTCCTTGTCTATGTGAAAAGCAGTCAGCCCAGTATACTACACAAACAAAGGCAGGCCCTGGAATAATGCCGCCGTCCTTAGGTCTTGGCTAAATTTAAAATTCTCACAGGCTGGGGAATGGAGCAAGTAAAGCAATTAGGGCTGGGATATGGCAGGTAATTGCTCTTCCGTTTGGTCTTGCTGGCTTTCTCTTAACAATGAACCGTATATACATATATATCTGAAGTCTTATTAGTTAGAAGTTTGGATTTTTAGCTTTACCTATAAAGTAGAATGACTTCAAGAAATGTTGCAACATTTAAATATCTACAAAATAAAGATAGCTGAAACCCAGAATTTAAATCTCAATTGGTGCCTAGAGTTCAGATTAGCACAAAATATTCTTTTTAGATAATACAGAAAAAAAACATAAATTGTGGATGAATTGTACCAAAGAGAATTCCTTTTTTAAAGTGCCCAAGGAACTAAGCTTTGACATTTGAGGTTCCCTTTCTTTCCCCAGAAAAGCAAATATGAGTTGTATTCCCAAAACGTAAAAAAACTGTTCAGTAAGAAACAAATCTGTTCAGTTCTACAAACCTTCAATGAGATCTCACTCTGTGCCAGTTTTACCCTGTGCTGGGCACTTTAAAGCTCCAATAGTCCCTGCACTTGGGGAGTTTATTTTCTGAAGGGACACAAGTATATAAGTATATAAAATGAAAGTCATTTCAAGAGGGAGAGAGTGCTGATAATTAGCAAATGGTTCAGGTGGGAGGTGGCACCTGGAGGGTTCTGGCAAGCAGGCTGAGGCTGTGATACAAGGTGAGGGGGGAGGGGTGGTGAAACAAGGTTCAGAGGGTACATGGGGACAGGAGGGAGTCTTCTAATCCAACTTGTTGGGAACATGACCTTTGAGAAGTTCCAAGCCCTCATCCAGCCTCTGAGAGGACCTCTGAAGAGACTGATGAACGTAGCCAGGTCATTGGTACATGCATCACAGCCCTGACATGAACTTAGGCATTTAATGATTCAGGTGATGCACTCAGAACTATGATCTGGATATGTATAATCAATTGTGAACATGAATTCTGTTCCATTTACAAGTCAGCAAAGAAACAAAAACGTCTCTCTTAAAACCAAGTGTCCTGATGTAGGCATTGAAAAGTTCCAAGAGGGATGATTACTCAGTTTCTCTCATTCTCAGTTAATCTCCTCCTGTGATGAAAGCCTGGAGAGTAGACCCAGCTCCCCTTCTCCTTCACCTCCACAATGAACTTTCCACATCATGGTGGGAAATACCGCCATTGAAGAGTTGGGCTTTGTGACTGAAATAACGCTCCAGTTTCCCTCAAGTAATCCTCTTCGTTTCTGGTCCCAATTCAATGACCCTCTGAAACACCATTTTCTATTGTGTATGGGCATACGTATAGACACACACATATAAGCACACCTACACCTAGGCACGGTGCCTAGTAGACAGAAGGCCTTAATAAATGCTTGATGATTAAACATATAGCATCTATATGTAGATACATATATAGAATAAAGAGCAAGAAAATGAATAGCGACAAGAAAGAAGAATCTATTTTCTTTAGCCTTGCCAAAGAGAAGGATTCTTTGATTGGACAAGATAAGAAAAATGCTTTGCGGGGTTCAAATTTAGGCAAAGAGATAATAAGTGTGCATAGCTATCATTGATGAGTCTAAGCAACCAGGTTTGAATGAATATCCTGAGGCAGAGAAAGAAGGGCCCAAAGATCAGATAAAGGTAAATATTGTCCTGATTTTCTGAAAAGGAAAAAGGTTAGAGTTTACTAAATGGAGGCCAATGGCTTGATTTTTATTGCTGATAAAATACAAGAACATGTTATTAAAGGGTTGTTTTGTGAACATCTTGAAAGGGAAGACATCAAGGGCTTCTTCAAAAGCAAGTCAATGCGGCCTAAAAGAATGATCTGTTAGATTGGGGATACAAAACTGGTAGGTAAAGAGAAGTTGACTGCCTGCTCTAGGTCCTCGGCATATGCGCTAAGAGCAATTTCTGGGAGCTGCTACTACTTCTCCTCACCATCCCTTCGCCCTTTGGAGATTTTTTCCAAGCATCCTGGGATGATTCATACAACCCATCCAGGTGTCCAGGAGAGAAGTGGTCATTAGAAGTGGTTTTGAGGAATTTCTAATTCCTAAATCTATCTCCTCTAGAATATAAGGAGTTGCACCTTTCACTCAGGAAGGTCCTCCAAAAACCCCAATCTGTCTCTCCACACAGTGGCCCCAATTCATTTCTTTTTCTCACAGTTAACCAAGGACTGTTATGTTCCCCTAAGAAACAGTGAAAGGCCAATGGGACAAACAGAACAACAGCGCCACTTAGAATCTAAAGTACCCTAGAGAATCCAGGTCATTGGAAGACAAATTCTGCACTTTATCTTCTTTAATAAGCACATTCACCTGGAGTCTCTGACCATCCTGGTAAATGGATCCTTTTCATGTTGCTTAGATTTGATTTGACAGTAAGGACCAATGCCATTAGAATGGTGGAGAGACTGAGGATCAGGATATAACTAAACATTTCCATTTCTATTCTATAAGCCTAATGCTAGTGATAGAATTCTGTTTCTACATTGGGAATAAGAAAGAGCTACTGCTGTTCTGAATAGCTCTCCAAACGTTGCCTTCTTTAACTCTGCCTACTCCAACTTTTTAATTGCTTGGGGTTTCTTAGTTAGAGAGGAACTCATTCTAACCAGTAGAGAACAGTAGAAAGAATTCTAAATGGGGGAGTTTGAGGAGTAGTGGGAGGCATGGTTCTGTGGCTATTGCTGCTTAGGCTGAGGTTGTCGAGGGTGAGGTTGTTGAACCTGCTGAGAGGGAGGCTGCCACTGGCTACTGAGACAGCTGAGGCTGCTGAGAATGAGGCTGCTGAGGCTATTGAGGCTGCTTAACCTGCTGAGGCTTCTGAGGGTGAGAATGCTGAGGATGCTAAGGATGCTGAGAGTGAGGATGCTAAGGATGCTAAGGATGCTGAGAGTGAGGCAGCTGAAGCTGCTGGAGCTTCTGCGGCTGAGGCTGCTGAGGCTAAAGCTGCTGCTGCTGCTGCCACTTCTGCTGCTGCTGCTGCTGCTGCCGCTGTTGCTGCTGCTGCTGCTGCTGCTGCTGCCACTACTGCTTCTGCTATTAGCTTCTATTATCAGGATTCTTTAAGGTATGCTAAAGACTTACTCTACCAAAACCTACTGGCTACTCCCTGAACCATCTTTTCTCCTCCATTACTTTGCTTAGCCTGCCTCCCAACACCTGGAATGCCCCCTCTGTCCATAGCCACCTCTTAGACTCTCCCTTTTCCTTAAAGGTCAGGCTGAAGGGGCACTCCCTAGGGTACATTGGAAAGAGCCCTGGATTTTGAGCCCCCCAAAACTGAGAAAAACTTCCCTTTCTGCTCCCTATCACTTGTGAGAGCCAGAGCCACTCGTTCAACTTCCACACTTAGTTTCCTCAAGTAGAAAGTGAAATAACTAGATTAGATCACTTCAAAGGTCTCTCTAGCTCCAAACTGATGAGCCTGAACAAGAACTTTGCCGATCCCTTCTGCTCTCAGTGGTCTTTTGGGGATGGTGATAATGATAAGAACAAGAAGCAGCAGAATCCATAAGGGGTAACAGGGAAGGGAATGAACATTGGTAGAGTGTCTGCTCTCACTGGGCTAAGGATTTTATAAAAAAGATTTCATTTGATCTGCACAAGAACTCTGGGAGCTATTATTATCCTCCTTTTCCAGTTGAGGAAACTGAGGCAGGCAGAGGCTAAGTGACTTGCTCAAAGTACAAAGGTAGTATGCATCTGAAGTTTGACTTGAACTTTGATTTTTCCAGCCCTCTAGACACTGCATCATTTATATCTGCATTTCTTTGCCTACAAGCTACTCAGTACTCCCAGTAGAATGTAAAGTCCTTGAGGTCCAGAGCTATCTTCTTGTTCTTGCCACATCCCCAGCTCCTATCACTGTGTCTGGCCTGGCCACAGGCTATTTGTTCTGGCACTGCCACGGAAACCACAGGCAGGACTTGAGATTCAATAAATCTGGGAGCTTTTTAAGGGGTGAATTAATTAAATGTTTGAGCAAAATTAGCCCTCGAATGATGTTATAACTAACCAAATGGTCCTTGGCAGAAAAAAAGATTCCCTACTCCTGGTCTAAGCTCAGCTCTGTCATTTGTTGACTTGAATCCACATTCTAATCTATAATCCTAGAGCAGGCAGGGGTGTTTAAGCTGGGGTGCATGAAATCGTTTTGTGGACAGATAGTTGTGTGGGTGGATAGGTAGATGGATAGATAGATAGAATTTAACTGATGACAGTTAATCATCACTTCCCTTGCAACTTTCCTCACTGTGGTTTTGATATATTGCAGGTCGGCATAAGAAATTAAATGAGAATTGTGGGGAAGTTTGGCAGAAGCTGCAGAAGACACACAAAAGTCAGCAGGCAACATGGAATCCATGACCAGATACTTAATCCAAATTTTACAATAAGGTACTTTAAGAACCCAATAGATGAGATTTCTTCTCTGGTACAAAGAGAGGGCCACAAATTTTTACTCAGATTTTCCAAATGGGCTGAGGGGGCACAACACCTTTAACCCACACAATATGAGATAATTGAGTTCTTCATCCTCTTATATTTTTCTTCATTCGACGTTCAAATACTATTCTGAGCAAGAATCTGTATGCTTCCCTAGATGGCCAATGGGAACCATAGCACCAGAAAGTTAAAGAACCCCCCCCCCCAACATTAGGGCCAAGGAGTAATGGACACAAAGTTCAGAACAGAAGCATCTGTAGAAATGTCTGTCCTTGAGAATGAGAATGACAGCAATATTGGACTTCAAAATCTCTGAAGAATATGTAAGCTATTTAGTTATCTTGGTTCTCCAACATGAATAATGCCTAAATAAACCAAACTTCAAAGCTATGTAAAGAATTTGCTGATGTTGTCTCTCTTTTATGGGTTGCTATGGCCACACATGAGAGTAGTCAGGTTTTGGCATATGCAATTGGTCACATGTGTCAAAGAAATATATGCCCATCAAAGACTTCTCTTACCAGAAAAGGTGACAGAGAATGGGGAGGGAGAGGGTGGGGCATAACCAATGGGCAGAAAGTCAAGAGACCTAAAGGAAGACCCCCAGTACAGTGGGTGGGTTAACAGGAGGATATGAAAACAAGTGTCCCACAGAATGAAAAGCCTGGGTGAGCTGCAATTTGCACACATTGAAAAAGTTTCCACTTCACTGAGATCACACATTCATCAAGGTATAGAAAGTTGTTGAAATTGATTTGTCTAATCTTGCCACAAGGAGGCAGAGTTGACGACAAAGGGAGCCTGAAGCACGGGTGGCTCATAATGGGCATCCTTCAAAGAGAGTCCTATGTGCTCGTTTTGGCAGCACATATACAAAGAGAGTCCTATCAATGGACACCAAAGATCCATAGAAGAAATGAGAAAAGAGTAGAGGACAGAGGGAACAGACATCAGACAGTCTAAATCACTAGGACTTGGGTTCATGGTTTGACTGTTACTTCCTATCTAGACCTCAGTTTTCTCTGCTATGAAATGAGGGCATTGGTCTACATGACTGATTTCCCTTCCTTGTCTAAATCTATGATTCCACACAGGTTTATAATTGCCATTAGAGGCTAATTTATAAGCTATTCATATAAGTAAGAACATCATAAATCAGAATAGGAACTAAGACTGGACCTGAAATTTCAGAGGTATAAGGAAATCCCAGGTGAAGCAAGTCCCTTCACCAATAAGGCGCCCAGAGAAAGGACTTAACTAAAACCACATAGCTAGGAATGGGTTGAAGGCAGGATTTGAAGCCAAGTCATCATGGCTTTGAGGCAAACCTTAAGTGTTTGTTATTAATGTTAATAATAATAATAATAATAACAATAATAATAATAATAATTACAAAAATAATGGCAATAAGGATCTAATCTAACATTTCACTGAAAACATTGAAACCATTCCCTGGGATCTCGCCTTGCTCCCCTCCTTCTTATTTAATACCTCCTCTTTAACTCTGGTCTCAGATGAAGGCCAAGTTAAACTATACTTGTCCTTGATCCCATCCTTTTCCATTTTTTTTGTTTTTTGTTTTTTAGTTTTTGCTAGGCAGTGGGGTTAAGTGGCTTGCCCAAGACCACATAGCTAGGTAATTATCAAGTATCTGAGACCAAATTTGAACTCAGGTCCTCCTGACTCTAGGGCTGGTGCTCTATCCACTGCATCACCTAGCTGCCCCCTTCTTCATTTAAACTGTCCTCACTATCTTGTCCTCTCTTGTCCTCTCTACAAACATGTTGATGCTTCCCCTATCCTCAAAACCCCTTCAACTGATCCATCCATCCCTAGTGGAGATTGTCCTATAGATCTATCCCTCCCTTGTGGCTAAATTTGAGAAAGATATCTACAATGGGTACCTCTCAGTTCTCATCCTCCTTGACCTCTCTGCATCCTTGGGTACTCTAGATCTCCCTCTTATCTTAGATGCTCTCTTCTCTCTTGGGCTTTGTTACATGACCCTCTCCTATTTCTCCTCCTAGATGTCTGACATCTCTCTCAGACTCTTGCACTGGATCTTCATCCAAGGCACACCCATCAACTTTAGATAATCCCGAGGTTGTATTCTGGGTTCTCTTTTCTTCTCCTTCTATAGTACAGAATTTCACTTAGACATCTCACCAACTTCCATGGATTCAATGATCTTCTCTGAGCTGATGATGCCCTGTTACCTATATATACAACCACAATCTTTCTCCTCAGTTAGTCATATATCACCAAATGCCTCTTGGACATCCCAAACTGAATATAGGTATGCTATCTACAGGCATTCTATATTTCACCAAAGCCCCTACTCATCCAAATTTCTCTATTACTTTTGAACGTACCACCATCCTTCTAGTCATCCAGTGTGTACAACCTCTGTTATCCATTACTTCTCACTTCCATTTATCCTATGTCTAATTCATTTCCAAATGTGTTGTTTCCACCTTTGCAACATCTCTTATACCTTTACCCTTGCCCAATTCTAGTTCAGACCCTTATCAACTATTGCCTGAACTATTTAAATACCTTTTTAACTATTCTTCTGGTTTCATTTCAAATCATCCTCCCCTCCTTACCAAATGCTATTATTTGTCCACACTATGATCCCAATCCATTGAAACCTCAGTTCTCTCTCAGACTGTCTCCCTTGCACTAGCTACTTTTTCCCCTTTTGGTGAACCAATTCAACTCCACACTGTCCTCCTCTATTAAATCCTTAGACCTTTTATCATTTCATCAATTGTACCCTGCCAAGTCTCAGCCTTGGATCACTCCCACCATTTAATACCTTCACTCCTAGACATGTGCTGCTAAATGAAGTTGGAGAAAATCTTTTTTTTTCTTTTTTTCTTTTTTTAGGTTTTTGCAAGGCAATGGGGTTACGTAGCTTGCCCAAGTCCATTATTAAGGTCATTATTAAGTGTCTGAGGCTGGATTTGAACTCAGGTCCTCCTGACTCCAGGGGTGGTGCTCTATCCACTGCACCACCTAGCTGCTACCTAAGGTGGAGAAAATCTTGAAACCACTATGACTGGTCTACTGTGAATTCATGTTATACAAGTTCAACTGGATCCTAACTTCTGCTAGGAAATTCTGCTATACTTGTCTTATCAACTCATTCATCCACTCTCCATAAGTGTTCTTCCAAACAACTTCATCTTTCCTCAAACCTACCATGGCTGCCTGTGCCCCCCACTTTTTCATCTGAGAACACTGTCTCATACTAGTCAGAAAAAAAATGGAAACATTTGCTGTGAATTCCCTTTCCTCCCCTCTTCCCTGTCTTATATCATTCAGGTACCTTCTGTCACTCTCTCCTCTTGCCTCTTTCTCACATGAAGAAGTGGCTTTACTCCTTATCAGGGCTAACCTTTTCATCTGCACAAACAATCCCATTCTATCTTGACTCCTCCAATAGATCTGCATCTTTGTTATCTCCACTATATCAGTAATCACGTTCTCCTCCTTGATATTCTCTTTTCTCTGGGTTTTGGGGACACTCCTCTCTCTCTTTGTTCTCTTCCCTTTCTTACTGATTCTTCTCAGTCTCCTTTTCTGGATGCTCCTTCAGATCATGCCCTTTAATCATAGGTGACCCTCAATGCTCTATCCTGGATCCTCCTTTCTTTTCTCTTCCTCTTTATAACCTTGCCTAGAGATTCCATTAGCTTCCATGTATTAATGACCATCTCTATGACAATGATTCTCAAATCTCCCTATCCTTACCCAACCTCTCTGCTGACCCCCCAGTCTTGCAACTTCAATTGCCTTTCAGACATATAGACCTAGATGTTCAGAAGATGTCTTAAACTCAACATGTCCAAAACTGAACTCGTGATCTTTTCTCCTAAATCCTCCCTGGCTCCTGTCTTCCCTAATACTGTAGAGGGCAACACCATGCTTCCAGGTCTACAAATTCACAACTTAGATGTCATATTCTACTTCACACTATCTCTCTTACTCCTCATATCCAATCTGTTGCCAGGATCTGTTGATTTCACCTTTGCAATGTCTCTCCTCTGACATTATTACCACCTGGAACAGACAGATCTTCATCATCTCATTCTGAGACTATTGCAATAACATACTGCTGAATTGACCTGCCTCAAGTCTCTCCTCACTCCAATTCATCTGCTATTCAGTCACCAAAGTCAATTTCCTAAAATTCAGGCTTGATTTTGTCACTCCCACCCCCTCAAACTTCAACTCAATAGATTCCATCTCCAGTGGTCCTAATTCATATTTGGTCAGTGGATCCAGATGACTCTAGAGGAGAAAATGAAGCTGGTGACTTAGCACATCACTCTCTCACTCAAATCCAATTCATGTGCTTATCATGGCATCCCCCTGTGGGTCATAGTCTTCTTCAAGAACAAAGGACAAAAATCATCATCAGACTGTAGACTCTTTGAAGGGAGAGAATGGATTTTCCCCTTGTTTTTATTTGTACCCTTAGCATGCAGCACAGTGACTAATATGTATAGTAAACACATTATCAAGGAGTAGTTAGTATTGTTATTGTTATTATTATTATTATTACTATTATTTTGTCAGCTAGGCGAGAAAAAGGCATTAGACTATTATAGCTGTCTCTGCCCCCTCTTCGTTATATTCCAGGACCCCGGTTGTCATAAACATAGCTTTAAACATTTACATCTATGCCCCCCATCCATGCAGAGACGTGTTTCCTCAGTAACGTTGAGTTTCAAAGAAGAGCCTGGGACACTGAAGATTGAAGTCATTGACCAGAATCCCAAAGGACAGAGACTAGATGAGTCAGATGCAGGACTTGAATCTTCAGCTTCCTACCACCTACCCAGTACTCCTTTGTGACTTCTCTAGGAAGAGAAAAAATAATGATGCCTTGGGTAGGACTTTTCCACCCACCAAGACAGGCCATAACATCAAGGACATTAGAAGGCAGTCAAACCCAAATTCAATCAATCAATTCATCAACATTTATTAAGTGCCTACTATTTGACAGGCACCATTCTAAGCTCTGGGAATATAAAGAGAGGTCAGAGACAGTCCATGCCCTCAAGGTGCTTAAAATTAAATGGGAGAGACAACATACAAATCTATAGGGCATATAGGAAGTAATTCATAGAGGGAAGGCATTAGAATGAAGAAGGGTAGAAATGTTTTCAATAAAAGAAGGAATTTTGGTTGAGACTTATAAGAAGCCAGAGAGGTCAGGTGTCCAAGTATAGATGGGGAAAAAATTGGTCCTGACAGATGATGGAGCATATTTCCCACCTGGGGGGGGGGGGCTATGGGAGGTGAAATGGCAAATATACTCAAACAAAGCTGAATTATCAGTTTAGTTTGTTGGCTAGGTTTTCTTTTATTTAAGGTAAAGTGAAAGGGGTGGGGGACACAGGGACACTGGAAAATGATAATGCATAATAACCAATGGCATCCCCAAAGTTTTTTTGCTTTCTTTTTAAAGAACTCCCTGGACAAAAACTTCACAACCTTGTGACTAGTTCTTAGGTGCTACTGAGGCCAGGCACCCTTGGGAGGACCCATTAAAGCTTGGTCTTCACTAGCATGGTCTTGGAGAAGTAACGGTCCACTCCACACCATGGTAAGATGGAGGAGCAAGACAGAGGATGTAATATGGTGATCCCTGAAATTGTCAAGGGAGGGACCATGAATCAGAGGGTGCAGGTTCAAATAATGATTATGGCATCTGTGGGATCTCAAACAAGTCATATGTCTTCTTTAGTCCTTCCTTTGGTCATCTGGAAGATGAAGTGATTTGGCCTAGTCTAGGCAGTGATGTAGAGGAAAGAGTATCCAATATGATAGCAAGGGACTTCATTTAGAATTCTAACTCTCCAATATACTACTAGATAACCTTGGGTAAGTCATTTAAACTCATTTAGTCTCAGTTTTCTGAAGGGAGGGAGTTGGATTGAATGATGTCTGAGGTTCCTTCCTGTTCTAAATCTGTGACTTTAGACGAGGGGTCACAAAGTAATGGCCAAATGTAGTCTTTTCCCTGGTTTTTTATACCACAGCATTTTAAAATAAAAGTTTATTATATTTCAATAGTAAAAGCCATTCTTAGTTCAGATGTGGTTCTTGGGCAATAGTTTTCTGAACCCTGTTTTAGACAGGAACTTTAAAGGCTGTCCAGCTTTAATTCTAGGACCTTGTGTATACTGTCCCACTCTGAAAGTGTGATCCTAAAAATATTCCCTTAATCCCCAGCACTGGACCAGAGTCTTGCTGTTTTAAGGAGCCAGTTTTGTAATGTATTTGGGAATTTCAGCACTTGTGTGTTCAGGTCCATCATTCAAGAAGCTATTAGCATAGATCTTTTTTGAAGTGCTGCACAGATTTAAAATTATTGTTCGCAGTTGGATGCAAATGGTGAACTGCTTTGCAAAGTGATGAGTCTAGTAAAGTAAAGAAACTAGGAGATGGCGCCATTCAAAAATTAATGAATTCTTTAAATCATTTGTAATTTTGCAAGGGGAATGTAGTACAAAACTTTCCACTCAATATTAGCATAATTGTGTTTGTATATGTGTGTGGGGGAATATACTAGTGTCTTACACATGAGAAAGATAAACTTGTACAAGTGGGAAGGAGTCCGTCTCAGTCAGGAGGAGGAGTAGGTTCCTAGCCCAACCTCTCTCTCCTATTCCCATTGCCTTCCTCTTCTCAGAGCCCCCTCTACCTGGGCAGTAGGCATTGAAAAACCATTCTGCAGCAGGACACATTTTGATTTTTGATGACTATTACTGAGACTTTTTGCCTGAGCTTTGATTTCTTACTCCTCAACCCTTCTACCCTAGGTTCCTGACTCTTTATTCACTAGCTTCCTAGTCACTTTTGAAGGACAGCATGATCAGAAGCATGGAGGTGGGAGATGAGTATCATGTGCAGGAAACAGTTACTTATCTCTGCTCTATGGCTATCTAGACCCTAGTCTCCTGGACCCAGGGACTTTCTTGTCTCCACCTGTCAATTTGTTTTTCTTGACCCTAGCAGGCCCTCAGGGACTTGACCCCTGACCTGCCTATCAAAAGTCATAGGATCATAGATTTAGAGTTAGTAGCTCTAAATATAATCTCTCAGAGGTTATCTAATCTCACCCTCTTCTTTTATAGAGGAGAAAACTGTGAGCCAGAAAGGTAGTGATGTCCCCAAGGTCACCCAGTAGTTGAAGAACAGAGACAGAACTCAAAGTCAAATCATCTGCCTCCCAGACCAATGTCACTGACATGGATTCACATTACCCTTGTGGTACTTACAAGTTTCTCTACTCCTTCCCCTAAGCATCAAAACAAATGGCCAATCCGACCCTATCTGGATTTCCTTGGTTGGATACCATCAAGTTCTCATGATGAATTTAAATAGCAGGATGTCATGGAATGGTGATATAATATTGACACAAGTATTCCTTCATTCATTTGACATACATTTACTAAGCACTTACTGCATGCAGTTAAATAAGCATGAGATGACAAGGCCCCTTCCTTCATGTAGCTTAGTCTCATAGCATGACAATAAAACAAATTGAATATATTTTCCAGCTCTTTCTCAACATTATAAGAGAAATGAACTAGAGAGCATTAAAAGTAACTACAGACCAGGGGGAAGCAAGGAAGACTTCTTGGAAGAAATAGCACCTGAGCTCAAGAATGAGCATTAATTCCCTGGGTAAAGAGAATGAGGTCAAAGAATGAAAAGCATAGGATAGGAAAAACATATGTAAAGACCTAGATGGAGGAATGCAATGAGATTTTTGTGCAAGATCTATGCAAGAGCATAGAATGAAGAGAGAGAGAGATTGAACATATGGGAACTAGAGCTTAGTAGATTTTAGAAGGCTTTGAATGCCAGGCTAGAGTATGACTTTTTTGTTCCAAAGGCAAAAAGAAGTACAAACAGACTTGTGCACAGAGGGGCAACATGACAAGATCTTTGCAAAAAATATTGTGCTGGCATGAATATGATGGATAGGCAATGGGGCTGGCATGAACATAAAAGATGATGGAGGGGTGAAAGGAAAGAGAGGGGATAAGAAGACTATCACACCAATCTAGACAGAATGATAATAAAAGCCAGGAGTGGAGGGAAACCCAGAAGATATTGACTAGAAAAAATAGCAACAGACTGGCAGATGAGCAGATGTGTGAGATTCATTCATTCATTTAATATTCACTCAGCAATGCCTTGATAAGCTACTATTGCATATCTGATACCTGTACTTTGCAAAAAAATAAGGCCATTTCTATCCTCCTAGTGCTCTAAATCACTACTTATTAGAGAAATGTAAATTAAAACATCTCTGAGGTACCATATCACATCTCTCAAACTGGCCAATATGATCAGAAAGGACTATGATCAATGTTGGAATGGATGTGGGAAATCAGGGACACTTAATACATTGTTGGTGGAGCTCTAAACTCATCCAACCTTCCTGGAGAACAATTTGGAATTACGCCCAAAGGGCAACAAAAATATGCATCCCCTTTGATGCAGCAATACCACTACTGGGTCTATACCCTGAAGAGATTATTGGAAAAAAAGGGTAAAAACATCATTTATCCAAAAATATTCATAGCAGCCCTGTTTGGGGCAGTAAAGAATTGGAAATCAAGTAAATGTCCTTGAATTGGGGAATGTTTAGCAAACTGTGTTCTATGTATGTCATGGAACACTACTGTTCTATTAGAAACCAGGAGGGATGGGAATTCATGGAAGCCTGGAGGGATTTGCATGAACTGATGCTGAGCGAGATGAACAGAACCATCAAAACATTGTAAACCCTAACAGCAACATGGGGGTGATGATCAACCTTGATGGACTTCCTCATTCCATCAGTGCAACAATCAGGGACAATTTGGGGCTGTCTGCGATGGAGAATGCCATCTGTATCCAGAGAAAGAACTGTGGAGTTTGAACAAAGACCAAAGACTATTACCTTTAAATTAAAAAAAAAATCTTACTTTATTATGTGATTTTGCTATCTCTTATACTTTATTTTTCTTCTTTAAGGACATAATTTCTCTCTCATCACATTCAACTGAGATCAATATATACCATGGAAACAGTGTAAACACTAACAGATTGCCTTCTGTGTGGGGGTGGCGGGAGGGAAGCAAGAATAGAGGAAAATTGTAAAATTCAAAATAAATAAAATCTTTCTTTTATTTAAAAAATATTCAGGGGGCAGCTAGGAGGCTCAGTGGATAGATTACCAGCCCTGGAGTCAGGAGGACCTGAGTTGAAATGTGACTTCAGACACATAATAATTACCTAGCTGTGTGACCTTTAGCAAGTCACTTAACCCCATTGCCTCACAAAAACTAAAAAAAATATTCACTCATCAATCCCTTGATAAGCTGCTAATGCATGTCTGACACTGTGCTTTGCAAAAAAAACAAGGCCATCTCTACCCCTCCTGAAGGTTCCCTTCCACTGGGAGAAATGATCCATGCACAGTTAATTCAATGCAAAATCCAGAATAAGTATTTGGTCTTTGCAGGGGAGAGAACAAGTACTAGTAGAATTAAGAAGGCAAACTTCCTGTAGAAGGTTGCATTTGAGGTGATTCTTGAAAGGAGTGATGGATTTCAAAAAGGAGAGAGGAGAAAGGGGTGCTTTTCAGCTATGGGCAATAGCTAAGTCAAAGGCATGGAGATGGGAGATGAAATGTCATTTTGAAGAACAGCCAAGAAAGAGAATGAAGAGGAATAGAGAGAGTATAAAGGAGACTAATCTAATGTAAAATCAGTTTGGAAAGACAGACTGGGAAGGGCCATTAATTCCAAACAGGGACATTGGTATTTTATCCTAGAAGCAATGGGGAGCCATTGGCATTTATTGAGCAGGGAAGTGACATGGTCAAACCCATACTTTAGTAACATCATCTTGAAAGACAAAGGCCTATAGGTTCTAAGAACATTATACCTGTATATTATTAATACTATCTTTTTGAAAGAATGAGAATGCAGTAACATGATAAGCTCTAAATAGTATCACAAAAAAGATTATACATGTTAATTTTGTATCTTGTGTTATTCTGCACTTCAGAAACACAATAAAATATGAGTTTCCATAAATAAAAAGAGAACAAAGAATATTGTACCTGAAACCATAAACAGCTATTACATGCAGCTTGTTTTTTTGAATTAAGTAATTCATTCATCACATTAGTTCTAAGGTTGTCCTGATTGTTTATGTTTCTCTCTAAACATCCTTCTGTTCTGTTCTGTACCCCCTTTTAAACGCTTCATTGACTGTTTTTCCTATTTTTTTGTCTTATTATCACAACTCCCAAAACAAAACAAACCCCACTATAACCAACAAACATAGTCTGGCAAAAGCAGATGCCTATATATTCGGTTGTTTCAGTAATGCAGAACTCTTCAGGACCCCATTTGGGATTTTCTTGGCAGAGATACTAAAGTAGTTTGCCATTTCCTTTTCCAAATGAGAGGACTGAGACAAGCAGGACAAAGTGACTTGCCTAGGGGCACAGAACTAATAAATGTCTTGAGGCCAGATTTCAACTCAGGAAGATGAATCATCCTGATTCCAGGACCAATACTCTATCTATGGTGGCATGGCCTGCAGGACCCAAAAGCATTAGAAACTTAAAATCTCATAATATTTCAGACCCAGCATATTCATTTTATGTTAATCTGATGATAGCAGAAAGGATTTGAGAGTATTTGTAAAACTTACATATATTTATATGGAGACAGATATAGCTATAGATATAGAAATAGAGATCTTTCTTAGCCAGTACTAGACAGTTCTGATGAATACCACTTTAAAATATACTTTCGGATCTGGTATGGCTAGGTCACCCTCCTTTGTACTTTTTTTTTATTAATTATTGACCTTTATTTTATTAATTCTTGTTCCTCCAGATGGATTCTGTTACTATTTTCTAGTTCTATAAAATAATTTTTGGTTGTCTGATTGGTAAGGCTCTAAAGTAACTTAATTTAGGTAGGATTGTCATTTTTATTATATTAGGCCTACTCTTGAGCAGTTGACAATTTTCCAGTTGTTTAGATCAGACTTTATTTGTGTGAAAAGGGTTTGATAATTGTGTTCATATAATTTCTGAGTTCATCTTGGCAGGCAGACTCCCAAGAATGTTATGTTGTCTATGGTTTATCGATTGATCACTCGATCTATCTATTTATTGGGTTTTATTTATTTTTTTTTCTAACTACATACAATGATAGTTTTCCACAATCATTTTTTGTAAGGTTTTGAGTTTCACAGTTTTCTCTCTCCCTCCCTTCCCTCCCCTCCCCCGACAGAAAACAGTTTAATATAGCCATACATGCATAACCATGCTAAACATAAATTAATATTACTAATGTTGTGAAAGAAGAAACAAATTACAGTTACTTTACATGGATTTCTCTTTCTATCTATATAGAAATGCTGATGATTTATATGGGTTTATTTTATATCCTGCAACTTTTCTGAAGTGTTTCATTATTTCAAGTAGTTTTTTAGTTAATTTTCTATTTTCTAAATATACCATCATATCTTCAGAAAAGAATGAGAATTTTATTTCCTCGCTGCCTATTCCAATTCCTTCCATTTCTTTTTCTTCTCTTATTGCTAAAATAATCATTTCTGATACAATATTGAGTAACAGTGGTGATAATAGGTATCCTTGTTTCACCCCTGACCTTACTCACCTGTCTTTAAAGGGAGAGAGAGGGAGAAATGTTTCAACAAAAATTAAAGTGTTATTATCAGTCATTACAAATTTGGATTTAGTTTGACTTAAGCCAAAATTCAGTCCTGAAGGAAATAAGAACAGGGATGCATAATATGTTTTATTCGATATTAAGAAATTTTTTACTATATAGCTGCAAGCAAGTTCCACCTCAGCTCACTGTTCTGTAAGAGGATAATAATGACCCATCTTCCTGGGTCATAGTGAATGTCACATGACTATGAAATGTTTGGCATAAGTTAAGTGCTATAAGAATGGTAATGGTTTTTTATTATCTCCTTAATTAGATGTAATTACTTCATAACTTTACATGAGTTTTAGATGTGAACAGCATTCAATGCCATTGTTTATGAGAAATTTCCTGTGTAAGGTAATCTGGAAGTCCATTTAAATTAAGATCACATGTTAGGTAATTAATGCATTTTTTATGTTTTAAATACAGAATATTTGTTTCACATTTTAAATATAAAATTTTGTTGAATGTGTTTTGTTTCAAGTTTTAAATACACATAATCCAGTTTATGGTACTATTATGCTCCTAAATTTTTTCTATTGTAAAATCTGGTAAACAACTGTATGAAAGGGCAGCTTCTCTTATTATCTGGATGTTGTTAGATTAAAATTGTGAACAAATTTGCAAGATTGGGATTACTCCTGTTTACTGCAGTTAAGGGAAATAACACACACACACAAACACACACGAACACACATTCAATAAAACAATAATTTTAGGGGTTTGAGTAGTGATTTTCTCAGGATCAAGTCTATTAGTGCAGGATGATTAGCTTCACTTAATACAGGCATGTAATGGTGAGGAAAAGAATGTAGGCCTGGCGTACTTTGTTCTATCTGATTCATAGGCCAGAATCTGCCTGTGAAAAAGGATCTCTAGAAACTAAATTATTAGTAAAACTTTTAATGCATATTATATCAATCAATATGAAAATCATAAATTTCTTTTAACACTATTCACCATGTACTTTAATTTAAAGTATTGTAATTTAATAAATTAAATTATTTGGTGTTATTGCTTTGATCAAGTATGAACATGGAAATTATACAAAAGAACATTCTGTAATTCTAAAAGGGATTATCCAATCAAAAATCTTTTACAACCCTGTGTAAGAGTTCTGTGAGTTGTGGAATTCATTGCACAAAATGGGCTGTAACTTTCAAGCTTGCTTCATCTACGGATATATTTATATATAAATTAATATGGAGGTTCAGAGCAATTAGCCAAGGCTGTTATTCTGGGAGTTTAAGCACACTATCTGTGTGAGATTATTTCTAGTGATATATTTAATGGGAAAAATATACTGAGTAAATTTTTTTTGCAAGGCAGTGGGGTTAAGTGACTTGCCCAAGGTCACACAGCTAAGTAATTATTAAGTGTCTGAGGTCACATTTGAACTCAGGTCCTCCTGACTCTAGGGTTGGTGCTCTATCCACTGAGCCACCTAGTTGCCCCTATTTTTAAAGGTCTGGTAAACTTTGTTATTGTAATAAGGTATGTTCTCTTTGACTTAGAAAACCTTCAGATTCCTCTCTTTAAAAAAACAAATTAACCTTTTGGCTAAAAGAAAGTGTTATTTAGAAACCTTGTGGGGATTTATTGTTTTATCTATAGGGATTTATTTATAATACTTAAAGCTAAAACTGAATATGAAAGAGATCTGTCATTTTAGAAGTTAAGAAAGGGAACTATTTTTAGGAAAAACGTTTAAGTTTAGCAAAAAACTTTTGTAAAAGCCTGTGATTTATAGAAAACCTATTAAATTTTCATCTTTAATCTAATTTATTGTAATAATTTGATATTGATAGCAAAAGTTCAACCGAAAGTGATAAATGAGACTTGGGATTCCTTCCTTAGGAGTTTCATCCTTTTGCTGTACCCTTGGACCATCCTTAATGAGTGCTTTCAGACAGAAAGTGAACAGTCAAGCAGTTTAGCATCTCAGATCTAAAGTTAGTGATGTAGCTGTTTGATGTCAATCTACTATCATACCAAGACCTAACATAAGACTCAAATCCTGAAATATTGTATGCTTTAAGAATGATATGAGCTTAATTAGACAGAGGTAATAAATCTATTAAGTTATAGAGTTAAAGTTTTTTTTTGATTTAAGAAATAAGATCTCAGTACACAAATGCTATGTTATTGAGAAGTAGCAATTTGAGCTATATTGTATCACACTAATTGTAAATCTGATTTTTTTCTTAAGTTTGTTTTTTTAATCTGGAATCAAAACATGAGTAGAAATATATGAAACATGCTTAAGAGTCACCTAAAGATGATCTCATTTTTATAGGGATTCAGAGAATAGTAGTCTATGTTTATGTCTGATCATGGTTAATAAGTGAACATGCTTCTAAAATTATAAATTCCCTGGTCTAAAAGGTTCCAAATTGCATGCTTTTACTATATCATAACTGTCTCAGTTTTGTCTTTTGTTTTGTTACAAGGCAGTGGGGTTAAATGACTTGTCAAAGGTCACATAGCTAGGTAAATATAAAGTGTCTAAGGTCAAATTTGAACTCAGGTCCTCCTGACTCCAGGGCTGGTGTTCTATTTTATTTCTAAAATTAAATATATGCAATTTGGAGTTATTGCATTTATACATTTCAAGTTTTTGTTCTTTGTTATTAAGCATCTTAAAGCAAAATCATTTGTCTTTTTATTGACAAGATAAGATTTCTATGAATCTCTTGCTGTTAACAATGTGAAATTATAGTCAATACTCATCTAGCACAGGGCTGTCCAACCTTACTTTTAAAAGTTTTTATTGAAACAATAGACAATATATTTGGATTTGCCATTTTAGTGAGAGCTCTGTGGTAGTTCAGCTTCATTTACTAAAGCATCAGGGGCTGCACAAAATCGCACTGTAGGCTACATGCTGCAAGCAGGCCACAATATGGACAGCCTTGATCTAGGATAGTTGATCCTTATGAGCTGAATTCATGTGAAAGTCTAATTGTTGAAGTCTGCTCTTTAAGACCTTATCAGACTATTCATTGATATTATTCTGAGTCTGACTCCAGGTATGATCATTAAGGAATGCTGTTGGACCAATGATTTATGATGCCAGAAGCCCTATGGGGTTTTATATGCACATACAGCAGGTGAGGTTCTTGTGGGAAATGCCAAGAGAATGATAATCAGCATGAGCTGAGATGGGACTCTTCTGATTCAATTTTCCTAATATTTCATTTATGATATCCCACCTGGCTTACTTTAAGCCTGGCTCAATGCAATTGGCCATCTCTATAACCTTTGCCAGGAACTGATATCAAAATAAGGAAATACTTTCCCCTGTGTCCCTATTCTTTTATGGCAAATTTCTATAATCATGTCAGTTGATCAATATGAGTACAACATTAAATCCTTATCTCATGGACTAGAGCACATCTGAATTACTGTACTGAGGTTTGAGTCATTTGACCTAAAATTCTCTATATTCTAAACAACTAGCTAATCAAATGTTTAGCTTTGGCATCTCTTACCAACTACATATTCCTCTGTTAGTTAAGATTTTTTAATTTCTCACAGTGCTATAGATACATAGATGAATAATATAAAGATTTGTGAAGCCAGGATATGATTCCTTAATTTCACAAATATCATAACTTTCTCAGTTTTGTTTATAGGTTTTGGTTTTTTGCAAGGCAGTGGGGTTAAGTGACTTGCTCAAAGCCACACAGCTAGGTAATTATTAAGTGTCTGAGGCCGGATTTGAACTCAGGTACTCCTGACTCCAGGGTCGGTGCTCTATCCACTGCATCACCTAGCTGGCCCACAGTTCAGTTTTAAGGAAAGAAATATGAGCAAAATTAGTTAATTCAGTAGAAGAATGACTTGTGATCTGTCTTGTAAATATACTTTTAGTAGGCATTGTTCCCTTAAGCATGGCTAGAAATTTAAAAAAATGTTTTATTATAAATAACTCACTTGATATACACTTTTAAAATTGATTATTAATGATTTATACATCCCATCCCTGAACGTTTTCTTATAACTGAAGATAATCTGGAAAACTTTAAATGAATTCACTTTTGATTTAGAACCCATATTCTTATAAAAGAGTTCTGTTATTAATTTCTCAGTGGAATCTTACCCTCCTAAGAAGGGAATGAATAATGCCAAGTATAAAAACTGGGTTCTAATTTTCTCTTTGTATCTGAGTTTTTATGTATATTAGCATGATATTGGCCAATCTAAAATTACAAATTCCCTGGTCTAAAAGTTTCCAAATTTCATTTTTTATACTAGAGACATAAGGTTTGGTCCAGTTATTAGCAAGATAAAATTTATGTAAGATTAATCTCTCTAAGTGAACTAATCTATAGAAGACCTGCTCTGAGACCACACCCAAACTACAAAACTGCATTGAATGTTTCCAGAGGAATGAATCTGAATTTTGCTTTGCTATCTCCCCTTTTTGAGTCTTTTATTTGGATGGTCTTCTTATCAAAGAGAACTTCCCCCTTTGATTTTATCAGAGTGCCATCCTTCTTTCCTTTTTCCTCTCACATTGTCTCCCCCCATATTCCCTACTCTGCCTGCTCATATCTCTTGGCAGCCCTAGATTTGGTTGTAGCTCTCCATTATGTCCCTCATATACCTATGTGTTCCTTTATTAGTCTGCAGGTGACACCATGGCATCACTTTGACCAAAATGGGGGAAATGATATCAACAACAAATATGAATCTCCCCATTATATCAAAGGTGGTAAAGAAATGAGGAGGGGGTGGTGGTAAGAATTCACATGCTTTGTGGACTCTTACCAAGGTACAAAGGTCCTGAGTTGGTAGTGGATACTTTTTGATGAGAAACCCTCCACATCTAGGGTGTCTGATATTCAGCTCCATTCTGAGTTGAGGGCTGCTCCTTTGATTGACAAACCAGAAGCCGCTTTTTCAGAAATAACCTTCTGATAGTCCTTTTCCAAAACTCCATTTTTGGGGTCCAGATTTCTAGCTGGGCCCTCATATATGCCTGTGCAATCAGCAGGTTTGGAGAATTTTAATAAACGTGTATGCTAATCTCATTCTGTTTGTTCTTCCTTGAGACCAAACTCTGGAGCCTAATATTTCTCTCTTCTTAGGATAAACTCTGGAGGCTAAAACCATTATTTAATTTAATTCCTTACTAAATGGCCAAACTCATGGAGGTTGTCAGTAGCTATGGTAATTATAATTATCTGCAGACCTCCCCATCTTGTTGTCTTCTGTGACATCCTCCTCAGGGTATCCATCCTTACCAATATGCCACAGGTATGGTAGCACCATTGCATGTATATACATACATACATACATATATATATATATATATATTTGCATGTTTATGTATGTGTGTATATATCTATTTCATCATTAATTCATTTATTTATTGATGAGGAAATTGAACTCCAGAGAGGCAACATGAGTTAGGAAAGGTTACACAGAATTAAAGTAGCAACTAGAACTTTTCTCTTATTGCTTGAAAATAATGCTACTGAAAAAGCAGCAGTTCAGTCGCCAGCTATCTGGAACCTAGCCCAGGGGCTTTTAGGTACCTCCACATGGCAATAAAAGGTAAAATACAATAAGGAGGAAAAAAAAACTTTTGGAATTAGAGTTAGGGGATTTGTGTTCAAATTTAACCATTCCCACTTTATTATTTGAGTGACCTTGGATAAGGCTCAAGTTTCAAAGATCTTAGCTTCTTTCACCATAAGAAGAGGAAATTAAATTAATGGAATGCTCTCCGTTTAACTCCTTTATAAAATGTCGTATACCAATATAGGGTTTGTTCTGTAATCCATTCTCAAGAGAGAGAGAATTTTCCCTAGCCCTATCTCCTTATTAGACTCCATCAACCACTGAACACCAGTACAAATGATCAGAGCCATAGACATAATCAAGTAAGTAAGAAAGATTGTTGGACATGAAGGTAGGGCATCAGGTTTCAAATCTATGCTTCTAACTCATTCTGGAGGATCTCCATTTCCTCTTCCATAAGATGGGAGGCTGATACTCAAAAGTGGGGAAGTCCCTCCAAACTTGAAATCTCTGACTGCATGTAGTCCAGAGCATCTGGTACCAAGTAGAGAAATACACAAATGGGGAACAGCTATGACTGCAAGAAAATGGACTCTGGTCAACTGTAGCTTTTAAGGTCCCAGACATCAAGGACCTAGAAATGCCTACCTGCTTTGATTCAGACAGCAGCACCACCCAATTGAGGTCACTTCATCTCTTATGAGTGGACTATATGATCCTTTGGTAAGTAATGCAAAAAGATGGCCTCAATGGAGTCATCAGAATCTTATAAGCAAGTACAGAGAAAAGGAACCCTCCTCAGAATGTTGACTCCTGGTTAGCAGAGATGTTCTTAATCGATACAGATTTCAGTAGAGAGAATGCTGCCTCCTCTAAACTCACAGGTGCTGCTAGGAGCCCCAAGGAAAGACAATTTTGATGTTTTCCAATATAAAATGAGATAGAAACAATTTCTGAGTGACTTGCTTTTATTGTGCCAGCCTAATTATCTCTGCTGTATATGAACACATCCATTTCCTTCCCCTCTTTGGGGACCCTCTCTACCAACTCAACAAACTACTAATTAATTTATATCCTCAATGAAAGGCAAATAACATAATGAGCTCCAAAGATACTGACCCATCCTCTGTTCACAAAGGTGGAAATGGAGTTCTCCTTAAATCTAATGAGAGGGAACCCAAAGACACACCTACCTATTTAACTCAGTCAGATGAGGTGCCAATTTCTACAGAAACTCTATTCCTTATCATTACCTTTCTTCTTAGTGAAAGAGACCCAGTAACTAGAGGGTGACAGAAAGGAAAATGAAACAAAGGTTTCCTGGGATGGTTTTCTTCTCAATGAATGAGGCCCCTGCTAATCATTTCCCACATAATATCTTTTTCCCTGTATCCCATTTGAGAATTATATTTAAATTATATTTAAATATACTTAATTATATTTAATAATTGCCCCCTCCAAACCAATCAGAAATCTGACCCTTTTCAGAGGTCTTCTCAGAGGGAACAGTAATAAGAATAACAAGAGCTCTCATTCAGAAATGACTTTTTTTTTGAATCCTCTCTTTTATAAAGGGAAATTAGGGCTCAGAAAGAATAAAGTTGTCTACAGTAAATGAATAACAATGATCCTGTGGAGTCGGTGACACTATAACCCCCATTTTAAAGATGAAGAAACTGAGGATCAAAAAGATGAAATCAGACAATCAGTAAATGCCTGTGATGGAAACCAAAGTCAGTTCTCCCTGACTCTATGTGTGGCAGTAAATTCAATAAGGCTGGGCTTAAAGTCAGGCCTTCTGCCTCCAAATCTATCACTGTGAGAAATACCACCATTATCTTTTTGTTCAGAAGATGAATGCTTTGAATGGAGTGGCAAAGTACCACTAAAGTCAACCACCAAAGATTGGGTATGGGAGAATCAGCATCAGGTAGAGATGCTCAAATGCCTCATTCAAGGTAAGCATCCATAATCCAGCCATTGCACTGGATCTAAGAGTTGCAAAGTGTTTTTAAAGGCCCTTGAGCTCCAGGAATTAATGTTCTCCAAGGAAGACACAACATGGTTTAAATAAGTGAATCCAAAATACACAGAAAGTGAATGAGAATAGGGAACTCCCAGATGAGGAAACTCCCTCACCCAGTTTAAGGCCACTCCTCAGTCAGTAGGTGTCAGAAGCCATATTCAGTCGAGTGCTTTTCCCACTTTGCCACACGGCTTCCAGTTCACAGAAGGGAATCAAAATTACTTTGGGAAAGATCAAAATCCATCAATTTGTGACTACTGAAAAAAGAGATTATGACTGCATTTCCAAGAGCTTCCATATCCAGAACCAGGACCATGTGAAAAGATGGTTGTATGGCTAGAGAGGCAGAGGCAAAATGAAGATGAAGCAATTCCAGGGAAAATGGACCCCTGAGGAAACTGATCCAAGCCTGTTTCCACTGTTCAGATGAGCTCTTTCTGTTCCAATTCATGCTGTATGGTCTCTATTTTCCTTTGCCTGTGTCCGTCTGCATCACAGCTACTGGTGCCATGCTGATAGAATTAGACAGAAAAAAAATGAGGGAGAAGAAAATGGCGAGGCAGTCCAGGGAACCTCTCATTTCCCTCTTGGTCTTTCCATTGTGTGGCAAAACTGCCACCCCTCATTCCTCAGGAATCCAACTTAGAAACAGGAGGGAAATTTTCAGCACTGGACAAAAATCACATTTTAATTCCATTCTACTCAGTACATAGAAACAGGCTTTTTTTTTTAATTAAATTCCCTTCAATTAACAAGCATTTATTTTTTTTCTTACTTCTTAACCCCTACTGGCAAAAAGAAAAAAGAAAAACCTTGCAGCAATACGTATAGTCAAGCCAAATAAATTCGCTCCTTGGCCAGGTCCTAACATGTTGCATTCTGCAGATTTGTTCCCTGGGATACTGGGAAAGACTTTACCTTAAAAAGACTAAGATCTCTTACTGCATCCAGAGCCATCTCCAATCATCCTGATCTATATCTGGTCCCTGGACTCACTTAAATCCAACTTACTTGCATGTCATAGCATTACATCCCTATTGTTATGGCCCTCTTCCAGAATGAAGGACAAACAACATGGCATATGAATGTAATAGAACACTACTGCTCCATAAGAAACAATGAAGGGAGCCGCTTCAGAGAAACCTAATGCAGAGAGGAGGAAACAGAAGTGGGAGAAGAATTTCTACATAACAACCTTAAAAATAACTAGAGCACCTTAAGAATAATGCCAGCTTCCTCACAATATTCTTAGAAGAGTAAAGATGGATTTCCCCCACTTCACAGATGAGAAAACTGGGGCTCAGAGGGGTAAAACAACTTGTCACAGAGCTGGGATTTATATTCCAGTCAATGCTGTTTTTTTAATAGCTACCAATGAGTTCAACTTGCAAGTCCTCCCACTGGAGGTCAAGCCAGGCTATGTTGAATTAGTCTTTGCATCTTGGATGGGACCTTGTTTAAAGGAGACCCTTCCAGAGTGTTTGTCGAAAGAGGGGTGAGAGAACCATTGACATTTCTCTGGGTTCAGGTTGTTTTAGAAATGGAGGAGAAAATATTCTTTTCTTACTTGGTTGCCATGAGATTTTCTCCTTTTGCATAAAGATCTGTGAAGTGTTCAGTTTGGAGATAAGAGGGCTGGGGGCAAGCCTTCCTACTTACCAAGGTTCCTTTTGCTGTATAAGCTAGCTGGGAATCTCTGTCTCCTGGCAGGGTTGTGATAACTAATGAATTGACCTCGTGGCATGTCTTAGGGATCTCAATGGAAGTTTCATTATTCAGGGAGAAAACATTTTATGTGATCTGATTCATTTCTAGCCTTCTGAAGTACCCTAAGAATGAGGTTATGTTCTCATCCTTTCTCACCCCTACATTTCCTCTTTTCTCAAGCAAACGTTGGCTAGAGATTGTTCTATTACTTCCTGAGAAGGAAATAAAGTTTGGATATCTGGTAGTTACCATTAGAATCTGACAGTCAGGGGTGGCTAGGTGGCGCAGTGGATACAGAACTGGCCTTGGAGTCAGGAGTACCTGGGTTCAAATCTGACCTCAGACACTTAATAATTACCTAGCCAAATGGCCTTGGGCAAGCCACGTAAACCCCATTGCCTTGAAAAATCTAAAAAAATCAAAAAAGAATTTGACAGTCCATGGAGACATGTCCTTCAACCAGGTCACAGTCCAGTCATTTTATCTGTAAAGCAGAGTATCTGAATGAGAACAAAAGCCAAAGAATATCCTTCAATGGATAACCTTTATGAGATGAGTTCTTTCAAGTATCTGATGAACCAGTTCCCTCAGCATTCTCAATTTGAAACCCCATTGCTCATTATTATTGCTATTACTACTTCTTAAAATTTTCATGTTGCATTTGCCAATTGTAAATGGTGACCCGGTGGGAAGAGATTTATGCTAAGACTTATTGTGAGATACAAAGCCAAAAGCAAACTGGTCTCCCTCAATCCCTCAAAATTTCTGAAATGACTGTTTTAAGTAAGGGAAGCAAAGGACTGGCTCGAGAGCTCGGGTGCAGTATTTGCTAGGATCCCAAATTCATTAGTGATAGAGAATTGTGAATAAGAGCAATAGAAGAACTAGGAGCTAATTTTACAGAGGAAGAGGTGGAGGGCCAGAGAGGGGAAGGACAATGCTCGTGATGGCAGAACCTCCAATTTTAACCTGAGCAAGGCCCTTCTTATTTTTTGATTTTGTGCCTCACTTTTAGCCCTTTAGCTCCCAACTATAGACATTATAACCTTACAGACCTGGAGACATTTAATAGGCAGAAATTCCATGACAACCAAGTTGGAAAAGAATATTTTTCCTTACATCCCCCTCAATTCTTTGGAAATTCTGGGTGCTGACCAGCACCACTGGTCACCAGTGGCCACTCTTCCTTCCAAAACCACCCTCTAAAGATCACTCCTCTCTAGAGTATCATATGAGACAGAGACAAACAACGTGTAGGCTAGCCTTATTTTTCAGAGCTCTGCAAGGTGAATTCATCAGCACATTGTAATAGAAATAATACTGACTTGAGTGAAAAACCAAACTCTGTTAGAAAGTTAGAAAGTTGCTGCACTTGCCATACCTCAGTTTCTCAAAGCAGTGGTGAAAGTACATTACTTGGTGTCAGAAAAGACCCGAGTTCAAATTCTGCCTCAGACACTTAGGAGCTCTTTGACCACCAGCAAGTCAGTCTATTTCTCTAGACTTCAAACAATTCCCTAGAATTTATCCACTATGGCACAAAAAGTCCTTAAACTGGATACCTACCCTCAGGGTACCCTAAGTCTAAGAAAACCACAAATCCCTAATTTGTTGTCATACCACTATTACCGTTATTAGTAAGTTCCTACTGTACACCAATTACTATCTTAGGCTCTGTAGACAGAAGGATAAAAAAAACACATTTACTGTTCCTACCTCAAGGAATTTGCATTCTACTGAGAAATATATAACATCCATATAGTGATATGGTAGTCAGGTAGTCTGGTGAGGGAGAGAAGGCTACTAACTGGGGTGGGAAACAAGGGAGAATAGAAAGCATCACAGAGGAGGGAATAGTTAAACTGAACCTTTATGAAAGATACATTATCTGAGAAAGGTGAAGGCCAAATTGTATGAAGGTGAGAGACTGAATGTTGTGTATTTAGGAACACCATGGAGGCCTGCTTGACTGTGTTGCGAAGAAGATGAAAGGAAGAATGTGGAATCCAACTGGAAAGGTAGGAGAGAACCGGGCTGGGGTGGGTCTACAGAGGCAAGCAGAAGGACTTATAATGTATCTTAAAGGCAAGAGACAGCAACTGAACTTTCTTGAGCAGGAGAGTAGGAAAGAATGAAAGGAAGCAAAAGAAGAAATTAACTGTTACTTACTTCAAACTTAGAAGTTTTTCTAATACTCCCTCTCCAAATGGACTTTCCTGGCTTTAGGTAGTAAAGAAGACAGAACTTCTGAGAATCCAGAAAGTGTTTTCTGTCATTGAGGCTTCATCTCCTAATGTGTATTACAGAAACTGCCACTGAGGTTTCCAAAGATCCTTCCCAAACTCCCAGCACAAAGAAACTCATGTTGATAGAAGAGATGGACATTAGCATGTGGATGTCTTTTGTAAAGCCAATGGCCACACTTATTTCAATTTGAGCAAGGAGGGTACCAGGACATGTGGACTGCCCACACAAGCAAAGCACTGCCAAGTATTCCATATTTGCTTTGCATCTGATGCCCCCAAGATTCAGTTGACATAGATGGCAGAACTCCCACACAGAGCAGGAGGAATGGGCTCACCAACAATGGGTTACAGGAGCCTTTGGGGAAGATGGCCATTGGCCTCTGGCCAGTCTGGACGTGGCATGACTCTGGGGCTTTGCCTGGTCTTGATAAGTGAGCAACACGAATTTTGGGAGGCTCTCACAATCAGAAGGATTCTTTTCAAGCGTGGTAACAAGGATTCTGGAAATGATTTCTGTAGCAAATTATCAACTGATAGAAAAGTTTTATTGCACCTGATTGTGCAGCAGCTGTCACTGCAGGGAGAACTTCAGCAAACATGTTTTGGGAAAGACTAAACACGTTTTCTAATGATTAGAGATAACTGAACTTGACACTGAAATAAATTAACACACAGGTATAGGGGAAGAAGTTGTTAGTTGAAACCTGGGGATAATTAATCAAGCTTTCATTTGATATTAATTTCTCCTGTGCAAACCCACGCAAGTTTGATTATTTGGCTGGAGAAGAAAATGTAGCCAAACTTTCCAGACTCAAATAGCAATGGAAGGAATCAGACAGCACATATTTAGCACCAACTGGATACTGAATAGCACCATGTTAGCCATTCTAATGGATACAAAGGAAAGCAAAGAAACTAAGACTTGGGCAGCAAACAGCTAGTCACAAGAGAAGAAACTTAAGACCCAGAAAGGGGAGCTGATGAGAGTCAAGGGGAAAAGATGATAAGACCAGAACCAAAACCTAATATAGATAGAAATAAGGAGGAAAAGAAGGGTGAGGCATTCTTGAAAGATGCACTGGCTTTCAGGATAAGAAACTAAGGAGATTCTCTACTTACCTTTTGTGATTGTTCTTTCTTTTGCCTTTAGTGATTCTTCTTCCTCCCATACCTTAACTAAGGGGCATCTACCATGGATCGGATAGTATTCTTCAATCTCCAGCTGTTACCACCTCCATGATTATGTTTCCCAAATCTGTAACACAGAGTAATGGAATTAGAGAAGACATTAAAAACCTAGTGAAACCTCCATTCCATTCCATTTTCCAAACACAGATTAATCACTGACTTTTGACCTTTAACTATTAAACTTCATTATGAAAACTTCATCAAATATTCCCTATTAATTCAGAACCTCCCAAACCTTCTTATTAATAATGAGTCTCCTCCCCAAACAGAGCAAACAACTGGAAAATAAAGGATAGAGGAGAAGAGGATAAATGGACATCATATGGGGAACTCCACATTAGTCCCAGCAGCTTTTGCTTCATTGTGAGTCCTGTTTTATAACCCAAGGGCCAGTATCATGTCTTTAATGGTGCACTGCCCTGACTAACTTAAGAGAATGGGTCTTTCTTTTGCTTATTTGTAATTCCCAGTGCTTAGCAAAATGACTGGGACATGGTGATGATGATGTTTGTCCTTAGTTCTTGAAGAAGACCTTGACATCAGGGAGATGATGCCATGACAAGCATATGAATTAGACTGGAGTGAGGGGGAGCTGTGCTAAGTCATCAGCGTCACTTTCTCTTCCAGAGCTATCTGGGTCCAGTGGTCAGATATGAATCAGGATGACTGGATATGATGCTGAATTCAAGGCAGTTAGGATTAAGTGACTTGTCCAAGATCACATAACTAGTAAGTATCTGAGGCTAGATTTGAACTCAAGTCCTTCAAGGCTGGAGTTCTAACCACTGTGCCATCTAATTGCTCCAACATAATAAGTGCTTAATAAATGTTAACTGAATCAAATTGAGAAAAGGTGCTTGTTATGTTAGACTCAGAGAACAGCTAATGAAGAGGAAGAAATTACTATTTCTTCTAATTAGAGAATGACAGGAAATAATATAAGCCTAAAGATAGGAGTACAAAGAGTAGAAATTTCATGAATTCACTCTCATTTAAGCTAGACAAAGAAAGGTTTCAGGAAAAGAAATAAGTATAGGGTAGAAAAGCATAGTAAATGAAATTGAGGAAAGGAAGGGGAATTGGGAAAAGGGGTTCAAGAAAGGTATAGAATTGGGGAGGGAATCATAAGACAAACCTAAGTTACAGTGAGCAAAAAACCAAATGGGTAGAGGAGAGTAAGGGAAAGATTTAAAAGATTTGGGCCTAGATTGTACAGAGGTGAAGTGCAGAGGGTTGAGATCCTATGGTTCAATCTATATATACATTACTAGAGGTGGTCCTTTCTTTTCTCTGCCTTCTTCTATTTTTTCTTTTAAAGGGGGGGGTACATAAAAAGAGGAAACATGAGATTGACAGAGAACAAAATTAATGTAACAGTCATAATTAACAATGTGAACAGGGAGAACTCACCCATAAAATTGATGAGAGTAGCAGAAAGAACCAAAAAAGTAAAACCTGACAAGGAAGATAAGAGTATTGGACCTCAGTTCAAATCATGACTCAGATATTACTATATTTGTGACTCTGGCCAAATGACTCAACTTGTCTGCCTCAGTTTCCTCATTTGTAAAATTGAGGTAAGTGTAACACCTACTTAACTGGGTTGTTGTAAAGATCAAATGATAGAGTATTTATAAATCATTTAGCACAGTGACCGAACATAGTAGGCACTAAATAAATATTTACTACATTCCCTTTCCCTTAAAACATAAAATTTTTAGAGTTAAAATGTGGGGTTGACATAGAAGTTATTATTTTTCAGTTTAATGTAAATAAACACCACAACCCAGGGATTGAAATCGAAATCTCAGTCAATGGGAAACAAACATGTTTAAGAGAGAGAAAACCAGGGAAACTCTGTCATGGTTAAAGGGATAATAGATAATGAATACCAGCAGCAACATCAATACTAATCATATGCATGAAACATATGACCATTATTTTCTCAATCCTGATAGAATCCTGATAGAAACAGCCAAGAATTCAGAACCTAAGAGCCCCAGGAAGGGCAATGCTTCCAGGTCAGCACTGGTCATACTGACAGTTCATGGAGACCTAGCACCGAAAGATTTTGCTCTCAAAATCTTTGGCATTTCAAATGGTTCAGCAAATGGTTCATCAATTCAGAAATTGGTCAGTAGCCCACTTTTTTCATAGAAGAGACATGGCTATCTACTTTGCTGCTGTGCCCAAAGGATCATGGCCTTTCAACTGACTTGCAACTGAAACTTACATGTAGATGGTCTCCCTAAGCTAACATGAAGGGACTTTATGTTTTTTTTCTACTTATACCCCTCAGCATTTAGCAAAGTAAAGGCTTTACAAATTCTTTATTCATTTATTCACACAGAGAACATCAGACTACTTAAGGAAACACTAATCAAACTACAGGAAAAAATAGACAGAAAAACAATTGGTGGGGGCTTCATAGTGCTCCCTGTCAGATCTAGACAAATCTATTTGAAAGATACAGTAGAAAGAACTTAAGAACCTAAACCAAGTTATCAAAAATTTGGTTCCTATCAAAGGCTGACATAGATTTTAATCATTAATTTTAATCAATTTTAATTATTAGCAAATTGAAATCATGTGGAGCATATACTTATACATATGTGGCTATATAAATATATATGTATATATCCACACACATTATACATATACACATTCAGAAACTGATTTAATGCCATGATATAAAGTACTCATAAATGAACGCAGAAAGACAGAAATATTAAATTCAGTCCACAAGATAATAAAAAGTAATCAATAAGGAAACTTTGAAGAAAAGATTCTGACTTAAATGGGGATTAAATCACCTAATTCCAAAGAATGAGACGTCAAAGATGTCAGAGAAACAATAAATATTTTTATCAAAGAAAATGACAGCAATGAAACAACATGTCAAAACTTTTGGGAGGCAGCCAAAGCAGTCCTTAAGGGAAAATTTCTATCTCTAAATACTTTTGTTAGCAAAAGAGAGAAAGATAGATCAATGAGCTAACGAGGAATGTAATGTTCAAAAAAAGTTGGGGGGATTACTATGTAATTTTGTTTATCTCTTTTTACAAGAATTCATTATCTCTCTCACATGCCCCCAAGCAAACAATTTTAAAAAGCACTCATAAAAATGTGCATAGTTCATCAATGTAATTTCCCACATTGGCTGTGTCCAAAAATGTCTGTCTTCTCATTCCTCATTTTCCACAAGAACTCCAGCAGGAGGTAGAGGATATGTTTCATCTTCAATCCAATGAACTTGTATTGAGCTAATTCTAAAGGCTTCCAAGACTGTTTTTCTAATAACTTCTTCTCCTAGCTCTACTCACATCATTCTGCACTGCTTTGCAGAAGTCTGTTGGTGGATTCTAAAATGGTCCATTTCATCAATTTTTAGAATCAATAAAAATAAACATTTATGAAACACCTACTATGGATCAGACTCTGTGCTAAGCCTTGAAGAAACAGAGGGGAAAGATGCCCTCTGCCCTGGAGGAGCTCTCAAAATAACAGAGATTTTATTTACACAACAAACATACAGAAAAATTTATAACTGAGGACATGGAAAATCAATAAAATTTTCCCACCTCCTGGTGGAGAAGGAAGCAGTCATTTATTGAAGACCTATTACGTGACAGACCTCGTACTAAGTACTTTCCAAATGTCTTCTTTTAATAATATTCCATTTCATTTATATAGCAAGATATATCTAGCTATCCTCAAATAGGAGGCCACTCACCCAGTTTCCAGGTATGGGCTACTAATATAAAGTTGCTATAAAGATTTTTGTAGCAATAGGTCCATTTCCTCTTTCTTTTATCTGTTTTGTGTATAGGCCTAGTAGTGTATATGTGTCCATGCCTGTATTATAAATGAAAAAAAAAACCTTAAAAATAAATGAATTAAAAACTCCAAATTGAGAAATAAAAATTCTAATTAGCTATGAGATGAACAATTTGGAAAAGGAAAAAAAAACACGAGATTATGAAGCAATGTTGTTTAGAATGTTTTTAATTGAAGTTATAATTTCATCTTATTGAGAATTTCCAGTTAAAAAAATTTTCTTTTACCAATGTGAAGGTTAAAGGACTTGCCTAGGGCCAAAGAATTATAAAGGGATTTGGCTAATGCTCTGATCACCTCAGATGGAGTCAACCAAGTTGGGGTACTCCCACTGACTTTATAGTTAGGTCTGTCTGTATCCTTAAATCTACCTAAGCCCAGTTGTGCTTTTTTCATCACTCACAGAAAAGTTGAAAGATGTCTTCCTTCACAGTAGATGATACCATGAGGTGGCAGGGGACAGGAAGTCAGGCCTGAAGGTCACTTCTTCCCCCTTAGGCTATATGGTACCCAGAAATAGACTTTAAGTCTTGGTCAGGTACAAGTTCAGGGAGAGGAATCCTTTCCTGGAGAGCTTGGACTATGGGGATGAGAGAGTCTGGCATTCCAGCTCATACAATTCCAGACTGGCAGCCAGGCCAGCAGGGAACCCCTAGAATCCAGGGTCCTAAGGAGCTGAGGAAGAGGGTGAAATACTTCATACTTGATGGAATTAACACTATGTAGGAACTGATTTAAAATGTGTGAGAAATTTTAGGGTGTTTGGTTGCCACAAGATATGAAAGAATACTGCTAGAATCTCACTGCTATCTGTAAGAACAATACAGAAAAAGGCAGAATTTCTGGACATTTGGTTAGGCTGAAAAGACACAAACCTATGTGTAGGAATGTGGAGGGAAAACAAAGGGAAGGGTGATAAAAGAGATGTCCCTGACCTGAGAGAGTTCATGAAATGGCCTTAGCTGGGGGGGAGGGTCAAAAACCAGCTTGAAATAGTCAGAAGTTAACCTAGGGTCTTTGATCTTGACCAGTGAATTTGCTTAATGAGATCCTTACATGTTACTATATACTCTCCTGTGACAATTGAGGCTTATCAGCATAACATGCATCATATGACCAGGGCAGGGAAAATATGTTAGATGGTTGCCATGAAGTGGGTGTATTTTCTGGATTGTACCTCCAAGAATCTATCAGGACTCAGAGAATAGGGGAATAAAAGCCTTCCTATATAATGTTGGACATTGTCACAATTGGAGTTTTTCCCACTAGGGGAAATTGCCTGTTCCTGCAGGGATGTTAATTAATAAAAGGCCATTCAATAGCTCTAGGCTAAGTTTTATTATTATGAGTCATTTCTAAGAACTGTTAACCTAATCCCTCTCCCCTACCCAGAGACTGAGTGGTAAAAGAAAATTATGACCCTGGATAATGAGGTAAAATGTTTCAATATTTGTTCTTGATATTTTTTGTAGAAGTTAATCTGATGTCAAATAGATGAAACTGGAGGGTTACTCACTAGGACCCTAAAATCTGGGGCAACATAATATTTTGGGGCTTTAACTAATGGCAGAGATGAGGGACTCCGCAATTCCTTAGGGTACTAGAGAACCCTGGAGAAGTGATGAAATGTAATATACCTGACCCTCAGGGAGAGAAGCTAGAGTAAAGAGTAAAGAGAGTAAACCTATGTTTACTCTCACATCTAATATTTATCCTTATTTTACAGATGAGGAAACTGAGACCAAGGGAGTTTAACCTACTTGTCCAGGATCTCAGAGATAGTGGTTTTCAGAGGACAAACTTGAACTCAAATTTAGACCTTAATTGGCTCTTTTCTACCCTTTGATCCCTATTCATATCAATTATATACCAACAGTGATTTCTTAAAGGAAATGGATAAATATTGATAAAAACATCAAAATGCTAAAACTAACAGAATAATAGAGAATTAAAACATCCCAACCTCAGTAAAAGAAATTGAACAATCCATAAATGAAATGTCAAAGTGGGGAAAAAATAACTGTGACAGAATCAATATCTACCAGCATTCCCTGTCCCCTGCCACATAGATTAGATTAGTTCTTTACCTAATAGGAAAAGAAGCTATTCTCAAGACAAGATCTGATTGCAGTAGGAGCTAAAATTTAAGCTTAGTTCCTGTAAGCAGCTTACTGTTGTCCCCAGGCTGTGTTGATGTGGCTTCTTGAGTATTTAAGGGTGTAAAAATGATCAGTCCTTGTGGAACTGGAGCCTGTGAGAGGTTGTTTGCAAGGCCATAGGATGGATCACACCTTGTCTTGATGACTATACTATTTCCAAAGTGAGGTGGGGCTGAGGGGGGAACTGGGAGAACACTGCAGCTATCTCAGGTCAGTGTTGTATACCCTTATATAATACCTTGTGTTATAGCTAAGTAAACCTCCCTTTGTTAACTGCTGAATGGCCCATGAGTGCTAAATTTTGTTCTAATATCAGATCTAAATGACCAGAAGAGTACCCTGAGTCAGAAGCAGATTATAACACCAGAACTGATGGACATGAAAGTGAAGTTACTGTACCAAAACCTTTCTATGAAACAAATACCAAGTAGGGTCCTGGTACTGTAAAAACAGAAGACAGAAAAATAAAATAATATCACTAATACATATTAAAATATATTGAATCAAAATGAACCACAAGTTGTAGAAATACAGTCAAAAGATTATAAATGAATGAAAAAGCATTTATTAGGCTCTCACTCTAGGCAAAGCATTATTGTAAGTACTGGAGATAGAGATAGAAAATTGAGGTGGGCTAGAGTATGGCTACAAATCAAGTCATATGTCATCATATGTCATAAGTCATATAGCGATCAAGTCAAACATGGCCAATGGATTGGTTGGTTTTGCTTGATTATACTTCTTGGTTACAAAGGAAACCCCAAATGGGGAAGGAAATGTTAGATGGAGTAGGTGGAGAGTGACAGATGTTTTTAAGAAAGATCAATACAACTTTTTAAAAAGATAGAATTAGAATTTGAGGCTTGATTTCTAGTGCTGATTCTACTGTTAGATAAGCTGTGTGGTCAGAGAGCCAATCTCTTATCTTTTTAGCCTCAGAATTAGGGGTTTGTGACTTAGGAGTTGTGAACTTAATTAAAAAAAAAAAAAACTTTTGGGGCGGCTAGGTGGCACAGTGGATAGAGCACCGGCCCTGGAGTCAGGAGGACCTGACTTCAAATCTGACACTTAGTAATCAGATCAGACACTTAGTCATTACGTAGCTGTGTGGCCTTGGGCACGCCACTTAACTCCATTGCCTTGAAAAAAAAACCCTAAAAAGCTTTTGATATAATTGCTTTTTATATTCTTATACATTATATGTATTTAAAGCCATAATTTTGAGAAGGGATCAATAGGTTTCACTAGACAGCCACAGGGGTCCATCACACACATACGTGCAATGTATACCACATACAAGATGAAGAAGTCCTGGTGTAGGTGCTGTCCAACAGATGGACTTCTAAGTCTGACATTCTGTTTCTAAATTGCAAGATGAGATCAGGGAATCTAGAGATGTCCCTCTATTTCTCTATCTTCTATTTCATTTCCAACTTCCATGGTCTTCAGTACACATTCTAATCCAATCCTTATGGAATGGAATTCAGCAAAGCAATAGAAAGCAAGCAGTGCAAAGTCTGTATAATCAACTCTGCCAGACAAAATCTGGTCATGACTGATTATATGTGGGCTAATGACAAATGGAACCTTTATATACTGATGAAAAGCATTTGGAAAACATCAGCCTCTCCTTCAGCCAAAGCATTTTCTTTTGTTGTCAACTTCTTCAATTGTACCTTTCAAGATGGAGATTGATATTCCTACCAAAGTAGACTCGAGATTGTCTGTTCTGTCCATTACAGGCTACTTTTAAAACATCAATTGGACAGCAGAACATCACTGAAAATCTCAGTATTGCCCATCAGGAGAAGACAGCTATAACCTTTGGAATTTACTGAACTTGTTTCCACTCCCTAGCCTCCCTGTATGTAGATGAAATGTGTTTAGTGAAATTGGTGAAGGAATCCCTTTTGGTTTGTGTTGGATGGTATATCACTGAAGAAGAACTAGCCATATACACATACATTTACCCAGGTAGAGAAGGAAGTAAAAGAAACTTCATAAATGTGATTGAAATAGTAGAGACAGAAAAAAATCTGGGAGTTTGACTGAAAATTATAATTGAGTCTGGGGATGGGTGCATGGAGAATGATGGTGTGACTTGAGAAATCATTAGTATCTAAATCATTAGTTCCTAAAATTGTTATAACAAACAGGTCAGATTTTAAATTTTGTTCTTTTCCTACTCCCGGGTGATGGAGTTTGGTATCAAGTCAAGTTTGTCCTGTCATTTTTATGATGTTGAATCTTTCACAAACAACATAAAGGGGTTATTAGACATTCAGCAACTTAAATTTCTTTACTGTCACATTTCTGAGGTATAATTAATAAGATGTTAATTAATTTTAATATCTCCATTTTGCAATATGCACTTTTCTATATTATACCCTTGATATGTACTTTTCACAGAAATTTTGTTAGCATAGTGAACTCTAATTGTAGCCCAGTTGAACTTGTTTGAGAAGATGATTCCTTTGGGAGGATAATGGGAGAAAGGTTATTATTGTTCTATGATATTGAAAAACTGGTAGTTGCCAGTCAAAGCTGCTCAGAATCTAAGGTATGCTCACTGTTTGAGGCAAATTTTTAGTCTGGGATTTGCAAATTTACTTTTTCCTCAGCCTAAGTCATTCCCTAGAGTCTAGACTAAGTTTTCAGATGACACGTCCAGCCCAGAAGGAGGTTAACCTCCTCTAGCTTCTTCTAGAATTCTGATTTAGTGAATGATTCTTAGGTGCACTGGATTCCAGTAGTTTATGCAGAGAAAATGAATCTGAAAATCAGGTCCAGAATGTTGTTCATGGTTACAGGGAAAGCAAGCATAAAAAAGGTATTGACAAATGGATGGATTTGTATTACATACTTTCCCTTTCAATATTTATTGAAGCAGACTGAGGTTGGGAAAAACTGAGTTCAAAGATCAGCACTGGTATTTTATTTTTGTCAGTTCAAAGATAACCACTGATATCTTATTTTTGTCAGTTCTGTCATCTGTAAAAATAGAGTTTGATAGCAGCATCTGTCTCCTGGGGTTGTTGGTTTCAATGGGCTGAAGCATGGAAAGTTGTTTTTATGACATAAGGTGATACAGAAATTTCAGTTGTTATTACTGTCCTTGGGAATTGTGTTAGAAGTTGTAAGAAATGTCTCTTATGAAGAACTCAGGATGGCCAATAGTGTAGCAAAGAGGATCCTTTATTGTAATGTTCTTAAGAATGGGAGACCCAAAAACCAGCACACCCTTAGAGAGCAAAAACTAAGTTATTTGTTTCCCATCCCGAAATGCAAGGAACTCCCATTGTTTCCTATTGACTGGGTAATACAAAGGGTACAGGCTTGTAATTCCCTTATGAGTTTCTCACCTTATTGCCATTATTTCTCCCACTGTTCACAATTCTGTAACCTGGGTCTTTATTTTCTTTTTCCACTATATGGGTATGCAGGTAAACTTTGTGCTTGGTATAAGGAGATGTGAATCTAAATCTAACATCAGAGCTGGTTTTCACAGATCTATTAATAGAACAATGAACAGCTCCTATATGTTCTATACCAAACTAAGTGGGAGTGATAGATTCCTTAATTTTATGGCTTTCCATTCTCCCTGTTACATATCAACCTATTTTTAATTTTTAGGGACATATTCCTTTCTTTGGTGTCACAAAAGTAGTATAGGAATGAAAGTTAATCACGTTTCACAATATGGTTAAAAAAAAATCAGACCGTCGTTTTTTTTTTTTTTCAAGGTGTATGCTCTTCAGGTAAAAAGAATTCCAAAATGACTCACTGAGTCCCTGGACATCAGGGATACTTTTTAAATAAATATCCCAATAGGAAAGCTAGTGGTGGAAGTAATGTTAGCTACTTTCCCAATGTTATGACCAAGATTCACATTTTACACGCATAAAAGTTGGGTATTTCTTCGGTAAAAAATATTCGTAGAGATAATTGGAAAAGACCAAGAAGGATGATGGTAGTCTTTTTGGTACTTTTGAATGACAAATATATGGAAAAGAATATCCACACGCTGGACAAAAAGAATTGGATTTTCCTGTTGTCGCATCAATGTGACTTGGGGATGACGTCATCCAGTTGATGGACATCTATTGCAAATGGAACAAAATTTAAATAATGGAGGGTTTTTGGCAGGGCTTTTGTAAAATAGGTGTTATGATTACCACCAAGTTATGTACTGTCTAAAATTGACCTGTTTTAGGGTGACCCTCCCATAATTCCCTTTGGTGGAGAAGGGAAGTACCCAATGAACCCTGACACCTCTTCCGGTACTCTCTCGGCATTCTGCCCCACCCCTATCCTCAGCCTTCCTCTCGGCTGGCTGTACTAACATCTGTCTTCAGCTGTGATTTGGTGTCTCAGGGAGACGCTAACTTTCTCACAGACCTAGAGAGTAGATTTTTAGGGTCAAAATGGCCCAGTCGGCAGATCAGTTATACCGGACCGACTACACATACCGCAAATTCTATAGATATGAGGCTCCGTGGACGACTTACGCCATGAGTTGGATTGTGCGCCCTGATCAGCCCTTCCGTCTGGCTGTAGGAAGTTTCGTAGAGGAACACGGCAACAAGGTCCAAGTGGTAAGCTTAGCGAATGACGGGACAAATGCTCAGGGGGATTTTGTGTGTAGTTACACAATGGGGCACACTTACCCAGTCACCAAGGTCATGTCGATCCCTGATCCTCAGGGCATCCACCCAGACCTGCTGGCTACCAGTGGGGACTACCTATGGGTTTGGCGCCTAGCTCCCAGTGATATGCCTTCCTCCGGGAATAGAGCCAGTTCATCAATTCATAGCACAGCTGGAAGAGGCATTGCCTTCCCAGGGTGTGGACGAGGAGCTAATGTTCTTGCTGCTGCCGCCGTAGGCTTAGAACCTCAGCTTGAGTGTGTGCTAAACCATAACATTAATAAGCCCTACTGCTTGCCACTCACCTCTTTTGACTGGAATGACACTGATACACATATCATGGTCACATCATGTAGTGACCACTCCTGCACTGTCTGGTCCCTGGAAACCCACCAGGTGCTGGGCCGAGTGTGGAATCAGAGACAGCAGCAGACTGCAAGAGAAAACCAAGAAGTCTATGATGTTGCCTTTGGAGGCAGCCGAGATTTATTCGCCTCAGTGGGTGCTAATGCCATTCTGCGAATATTTGACATCCGTAACCTACACAAGAGTTCTGTTGTGTACCAACAACCTGAAAACCTGCCGCTACTGCGCCTTGCCTGGAACAAGCAAGACCCCAACTATATAGCCACTTTGACATTGGAGTCAACCAGAGTAACAGTTCTAGATGTGCGCAAACCTGGCACGGCCTTGCTTTGTCTTAATGAACATAAGGCCTCTGTGAATGGGGTAACCTGGTCACCTGACATTCCAGGCCACCTCTGCACTGCTGCTGATGATTACCAAGCTCTCATCTGGAATATTCATCAGGAAATCAGTACTGCCACAAACCCCATCTTGTCCTTCAGTGTCAGCAGTGAGATCAACAATGCAAAGTGGTCCACCATTAAGCATGAATGGATCGCCATCTGCTATAAAAACTTCCTGGAAATTCTCCGAATCTAACACCATGGTCTAGGCAGTGGAATCAAACTCTGAGGGCTAATTCAAAAACCCACCAGAACAAACTAAGAAAAAGAAAAAAGAAATAACTGTTACAAGACTGTTCTTCAGAGTTCACAATTACAGCTCATCTGTCTTCCCAGAAAGTTTCTAAAATATTAAGGTTTACATCCAAGATGCTACAAATGTACCTTTGACAGAATATTGCAGAGGTGCTGCAGTTATTAAAACTTTTCTCAGAAAATTCTCAAAATAGTACAAGCATTAAGACTTTTACCACAATATTCCTGAATTGCTTGACTGAAGCTTTTGGCCAGAAAATTCCAAAGACTCCAACAGGAAAGACTTCTGCCTGTCTATCCCATGGCCTGGCATGGATTCAGACTAAACCCCAAAAGTGCTGGCTGTGTGGCAAAGGCCACTGCAGTTGGAGAAGCTGCTTCCTTCTACAATTCTGTGCTTTTTCTTCAATTTTATTTCTTTAAGGGAGTAGGATTAAACCACTGGCCCAAGGTGACACACACAGGCAATTATTACTTGTCCAGGTCTAGGCAAGTGATGCAAACTGTGAGATGAAATTCAAAGACCCACCCATAGAAACTTCGAACAAGCAAAAATAAATTCCTCTTAAGAGACTGAACCTGAGAGTTCGCCAATTATGGCTCATCAATTCTTCCAGAAAATTCCTGAGACATGAAGGCCTACAATTTTGCTCATAAAATATCCAAGATACTACAAATGAACCTTTGCCAGAATATTGCAGAGGTGCTGCAGTTATTCAAACTTTTCTCAGAAAATTCTCAAGTTATTACAAGCATAAAGACTTTATTTATTAGGGAATAAATATTTGTAGATTTATTTTACTTCACTTCTCAGAAAATTCTCAAAATCTTTTAAGCATTAAGACTTTTACCAAAATATTCCTGAATTGTTTGACTGAAGCCTTTGGACAGAAAATTCCAAACACCCCAACAGGTAAGACTGCTACCTGTCTATGCCATTGCCTGGCCTGCATTCAGACTAAACCCCCAAAGTGATGGCAAGGTGGCAAAGGCCACTGCAGTTGGAGAAGCTGCTTCCTCCTACAATTCTGTGCTTTCTTTTTCAATTTTATTTCTTTAAGGCAGTGGGGTTAAGTCACACAACCCCATAATCCTTAATTGCCCTGGTCTAAGCAAGTAAGGAAAACTCTAAGATCAAATTCAAAAACCCACCCGGAGAAACTGCGAAAAAGCAAAAATATATTCCTCTTAAGAGACTGAACCTGAGACTTCACCAATTATGGCTCATCAGTTGTTAAAGAAGATTCCTGAGACATGAAGGCCTACATTTTTGGCCATAAAAGTTCCAAGATGCTGCAAATGTACCTTTGCCAGAATATTGCAGAGGTGCTGCAGTTATTCAAACTTTTCTCAGAAAATTCTTAATATCTTATAAGCATTAAGACTCTTACCACAATAATCAAGAATTGGTTGACTGAAGCCTTTGTCCAGAAAATTCCAAAGACTCCAACAGGTAAGACTTCTACATATCTATCCTATGACCTGTATTCAGACTAAACCCCAAAAATGCTGGTGGAGTGGCAAAGGCCACTGCAGTTGGAGAAGCTGCTTCCTCCTACAATTCTGTGTTTTTTCTTCAATTTTATTTCTTTAAGGCAGCAGGGTTAAGTCACACACACAGCCCAACAATTGTTAATTGCCCTGGTCTAAGCAAGTGAGGAAAACTCTAAGATCAAATTCAAAAGCCCACCAGAAGAAACTGAGAAAAAGAAAGATAATTGCCTCTTAAGAGACTATTCCCAAGAGTTCACAAATTATGACTCATCAGTTGTTCCAGAAAATTCCTCAGATGTGAAGGCCTACACCTTTGGTCAGAAAAGTTCCAAGATGCTACAAATGTACCTTTCACAGAATATTGCGGAGGTGCTGCATTTATTAAAATTTTGTGAGAAAATTCTCAAGATATTACAAGCATTAAGACTTTTACCACAATATTCCTGAATTACTGAACTGATGCATTTGGACAGAAAATTTCAAAGACTCTAACAGGTAAGACTTCTGCCTGTCTATCCCATGGCCTGGCCTGGATTAAGACTAAATCACAAAAGTGCTGGCAAGGTGGCAAAGGCCACTGCAGTTGGAGAAGCTGCTTCCTCCTACAATTCTGTGTTTTTTCTTCAATTGCTTTAAGGCAGCGGGGCTAACTCACAAAGCCTAAAAATCATTAATTGCCCTGGTCTAAACAAGTGAGGAAAACTCTCAGATGAAATACAAAAACCCAGCAGAAGAACCTAAGAAAAAGAAAATAATTTTCTCCTTAGAGACTATTCCTGAGAGTTCAACAATTATGGGTCATCAGTTGTTCCAGAAATTTCCTGAGATGTGAAGGCCTACATCTTTAGTCAGAAAAGTTCCAAGATGCTACAAATGTACCTTTGACAGAATATTGCGGTGGTGCTGCAGTTATTAAAAGAATTGTCAGAAAATTCTCTAGATCTTATAAGCATTAAGACTTTGACCATAATATTTCAGTATTGCTTGACTGAAGCCTTTAGCCAGAAAAATCCAAAGACAACAACAGGTAAGACTTCTGCATATCTATCCCATTGCTTGGCCTGGATTCAGACTAAACCACAAATGTGCTGGCTGGGTGGCAAAGGCCAATGCAGTTGCTTCCTCATACAGTTCTGTGCTTTTTTCTTCAATATTATTTCTGTAAGACAGTAGGATTAAACGATTGGCCCAAGGTCACACAGCCAGGCAAATATTAATTGCCCAGGATGAGGCAAGTGATGCAATCTCTAAGACCAAATTCAAAAACCCACCAGAAGAAACTGAGAGAGAGCAAAAATAAATCCCTCTTAAGAGACAGTTCCTGAGAGTTCACCAATTCTGGCTCATCAGTTGTACCAAAAAATTACTGAGAAGTGAAGGCATAAACTTTTGGTCATAAAAGTTCCAAGATGTTACAAATGTACCTTTGCCAGAATATTGCCGAGGTGCTGCAGTTATTAAAAGTTTTCTCAGAAAATTCTCAAAAACTTATAAGCATTAAAACTTTTACCACAATATTCCTGAATTGTACGACTGAAATCTTTGGCCAGAAAATTCCAAAGATTCCAAAAGATAACACTTCTCCCTGTTTATCCCATGGCCTGGCCTGGATTCAGACTAAACCCCAAAAGTGCTGGCGGGGTGGCAAAGGCCACTAGAGTTGGAGAAGCTGCTTCCTTCAACAATTTTGTGTTTTTTCTTCAATTTTATTTATTTAAGGCAGCGGGGTTAAGTCACACAGCCCGACAATAGTTGAATGCTCTGCTCTAAGCAAGTGAGGATAACTCTAATATCAAATTCAAAAGCCCACCAGAAGAAACTGATAAAAAAACAAAAATAATTTCCTCTTCAGAGACTGTTCCTGAGAGTTCAACAATTATGGCTCATCAGTTGTTCCAGAAAATTCCTGAGACGTGAAGGCCTACACTTATGGTCATAAAAGTTCCAAGATAATACAAATGTACCTTTGCCAGAATATTACAGAGGTGCTTCAGTTATTAAAACTTTTCTCAGCAAATTCTCAAGATATCACAAGTATTAAGACTTTTTTTATTAGGCAATAAATATTTCTAGATTTATTTTACTTTGCTTGTCAGAAAATTCTCAAAATCTTTTAAGCATTAAGACTTTTACCAAAATATTCCTAAATTGTTTGACTGAAACCTTTGGCCAGAAAATTCCAAAGACACCAACAGGTAAGACTTCTCCTGTCTATCCCATTACCTGGCCTGCATTCAGACTAAACCTCAAAAGTGCTGGCCAGGTGGCAAAGGCCACTGCAATTGGAGAAGCTACTTCCTCCCACAATTCTCTGCTTTTTTCTTCAATTTTATTTCTTTAAGGCAGTAGGATTAAACGACTGGCCCAAGGTCACAGAGACAGGCAATTATTAATTGCCCATGTCAAGGCAAGTGATGCAAACTCTAAGACCAAAATCAAAAGCCCACCAGAAGAAACTGAGAAAAAGCAAAACTAAATTCCTCTTAAGACACTGAACCTGAGACTTCACCAATTATGGCTCAACAGTTGTTCCAGAAAATTCCTGAGACATGAAGGCCTACACTTTTGGTCATAAAAGTTCCAAGATGCTACAAATGTACCTTTGCCAGAATATTGCAGAGGTGCTGCAGTTATTCAACCTTTTCTCAGAAAATTCTCAAAAACTTATAAGCATTAAGACTTACCAAAATATTCAAGAATTGCTTGACTGAAGCCTTTGTCCAGAAAATTCCAAAGACTCCAACGGGTAAGACTTCTACATACCTATCCTATTGCCTAGCCTGCATTCAAACTAAACCCCAAAAGTGTGGTGGAGTGGCAAAGGCCATTGCAGTTGGAGAATCTGCTTCCTCCTACAATTCTGTGATTTTTCTTCAATTTTATTGCTTTAAGGCAGCGGGGCTAAGTCAGAAAGCCTAAAAATCATTAATTGCCCTGGTCTAAACAAGTGAGGAAAACACTCAGATGAAATACAAAAACCCAGCCGAAGAACCTGAGAAAAAGAAAATAATTTCCTCCTTAGAGACTATTCCTGAGAGTTCAACAATTATGGGTCATCAGTTGTTCCAGAAATTTCCTGAGATGTGAAGGCCTACATCTTTAGTCAGAAAAGTTCCAAGATGCTACAAATTTACCTTTGACAGAATATTGCGGTGGTGCTGCAGTTATTAAAAGAATTGTCAGAAAATTCTCTAGATCTTGTAAGCATTAAGACTTTGACCACAATATTTCAGAATTGCTTGACTGAAGCTTTTGACCAGAAAATTCCAAAGATAACAAGAGGTAAGACTTCTGCATATCTATCCCATTGCTTGGCCTGGATTCAGACTAAACCACAAAAGTGCTGGCAGAGTGGCAAAGGCCAATGCAGTTGGAGAAGCTGCTTCCTCATACAGTTCTGTGCTTTTTTATTCAATTCTATTTCTTTAAGGCAGTAGGATTAAAATACTGGCCTAGGTCACAGAGCCAGACAATTATTAATTGCTCACGTGGAGGCAAGTGCTGCAAACTCTAAGACCAAATTCAAAAACCCACCAGAAGAAACTTAGGAAAAGCAAAAATAAATTCCTCTTAAGAGACAGTTCCTGAGAGTTCATCAATTACTGGTCATCAGTTCTTCCACAAAATTCCTGAGACATGAAGGCCTATACTTTTGGTCAAAAAAGTTCCAAGACGCTGCAACTGAACCTTAGACAGAATGATGCGGAGGTGCTGCAGTTATTAAAATTTTGTGAGAAAATTCTCAAGACCTTATAAGCATTATAAGTTTTACCACAATAGTCTAGAATTGCTTGACTGAAGTATTTGGACAGAAAATTTCAAAAGACCTCAAAAGGTAAGACTTCTGCCTGTCTATTCCTTTGCCTGGCCTGGATTCATACTAAACCCCAAAAGTGTTGTTGGGGTGGGAAAGGCCACTGCAGTTGGAGAAGGTGCTTCCTTGTATAATTCTGTGATTTTTTCTTCAATTATATTTCTTTAAGGCAGTAGGATTAAACAACTGGCCTAAGGTCACACAGCCAGGCAATTATTAATTGCCCAGAACCAGGCAAGTGATGCAAGCTCTAAGACCAAATTCAAAAACCTACCAGAAGAACCTGAGAAGAAGCAAAAATAAATTCCTCTTAAGAAGGAGTTCCGAGAGTTCACCAGTTATGGGTCATCAGTTGTTCCAGAAAATTACTGAGACATGAAGGGCTATACCTGTGGTCATAAAAGTTCCAAGATGTTACAAATGAACCTTTGCCAGAATATTGCGGAGGTGCTGCAGTTATTAAAACTTTTCACAGAAAATTCTCAAGATGTTACAAGCATTAAGACTTTTACCACAATATTCCTGAATTGCTTGACTGAAGCCTTTGGCCAGAAAATTCCAAAGAGTACAACAGGTAAGACCTCTGCCTGTCTATCCCATTGCCTGACCTGAATTCATACTAAACCCCAAAAGTGCTGTTGGGTTGGGAAAGGCCACTGCAGTTGGAGAAGGTGCTTCCTGGTACAATTCTGTGATTTTTTTCTTCAATTTTATTTCTTTAAGGCAGTAGGATTAAACAACTGGCCCAAGGTTACACAGCCAGGATTAGGCAAGTGATGTAAACTCTAAGACCAAATTCAGAAACGCACCAGAAGAAACTGAGGAAATGCAAAAATAAATTCCTCTTAAGAGACAGTTCCTGAGAGTTCACCAATTATGGCTTATCAGTTATTCCAGAAAATTCCTGAAACTTGAAGGCCTATACTTTTGGTCCTAAATGTTCCAAAATGATACAAATGTACTTTTGCCAGAATATTGCAGAGGTGATTCAGTTATGAAAACTTTTGTCAGAGAATTCTCAAAATTTTAAAAGCATTAAGACTTTTTTTTATTTGGCAATAAATATTTGTAGATTTATTTTACCTTGCTCGTAAGAAAATTCTCAAAATCCTTTAAGCATTAAGACTTTTGCTACTGTATTCCTAAATTGTCTGATGGAAGCCTTTGAACAGAAAATTCCAAAGACTCCAACAGGTAAGACTCCTGCATATCCTTCCCATTGCCTGGCCTGCATTCAGACTAAACCCTAAAAGTGCTGGTGGGGTGACCAAGGTCACTGCAGTTGGAGAAGCTGCTTCCTCCTACAATTCTGTGGTTTTTCTTCAATTTTATGGCTTTAAGGCAGCAGGGTTACATCACAAAGCCCTACAATTATAAATTGCCCTGGTCTAAGCAAGTGAGGAAAAGTCTCAGATCAAATTGAAAAACCCACCAGAAGAAACTGAGAAAAAGCAAAAATAGTTTCCTCTTTTGAGACTGTTCCTCAGAGTTCACTAATTATGGCTTATGCTTTGTTCCAGAAATTTCTGAAATGTGAAGGCCATCACTTTGGTCAGAAAAGTTCCAAGATGCTACAAATGAACCTTTGCCAGAATATTGCGGAGGTGCTGCAGTTATTAAAACTTTTCACAGAAAATTCTCAAGATGTTACAAGCATTAAGACTTTTACCACAATATTCCTGAATTGTTTGTCTGAAGTCTTTGGACAAAATTTCAAAAGACCTCAAAAGGTAAGACTTCTGTCTGTCTATCCCATTGCTTGGCCTGGAATCATACTAACTCCCAAAAGTGCTGTTGGGGTGGGAAAGGCCACTGCACTTGGAGAAGGTGCTTCCTTGTACAATTCTCTGATTTTTTTCTTCAATTTTATTTCTTTAAGGCAGTAGGATTAAACAACTGGCCCAAGGTCACACAGCAAGGCAATTATTAATTGCCCAGGAGGAGGCGAGTGATACAAACTCTAAGACCAAATCCAAAAACCTACCAGAAGAAGCTGAGAAGAAGCAAAAATAAATTCCCCTTGAGAGACAGTTTCTGAGAGTTCACCAGTTATGGATCATCAGTTTTTCCAGAAAATTCCTGATACATGGAGGCCTATTCTTTTGGTCATAAAAGTTCCAAGATGCTACAAATGTACCTTTGCCGGAATATTGTGCAGGTGCTGCAGTTATTAAAACTTTTCACAGAAAATTCTCCAGATCTTATAAGCATTAAGACTTTTACCTCAATATTCCTGAATTGCTTGACTGAAGCCTTTGGCCAGAAAATTCCAAAGACAACAACAGGTCAGACTTCTGCCTGTCTACCCCATTGCCTGGCCTAGATTCTGACTAAACCCCAAAATTGCTGGGGGGAGGCAAAGGCCACTGCCTTTGAATAAGCTGTTTCGTCCTACAATTCTGTGTTTCTTTTTCAATTTTATGGCTTTAAGGCAGTGGGGTTATGTCACAATGCCCTGCAATTATAAATTGCCCTGGTCTAAGCAAATGAGGAAAATTCTCAGATCAAATTGAAAAACACACCAGAAGAAACTGAGAAAAAGCAAAAATAATTTCCTCTTTAGAGACTGTTCCTCAGACTTCAACAATTATGGCTTATCCTTTGTTCCAGAAATTTCTGAGATGTGAAGGCCATCACTTTGGTCAGAGAAGTTCCAAGATGCTACAAATGAAACTTTCACAGAATATTGCGGAGGTATTGCAGTTATTAAAACTTTTGTCAGAAAATTTCTCAACATCTTACAAGCATTAAGACTTTTAACTCAATATTCCTGAATTGTTTGACTGAAGTTTTTGGACAGAAAATTTCAAAAGACCTCAAAAGGTAAGACTTCTGCCTGTCTATGCCATTGCCTGGCCTGGATTCATACTAAACCCCAAAAGTGCTGTTGGGGTGGGAAAGGCCACTGGAGTTGGAGAAGGTCCTTCCTTGTATAATTCTGTGCTTTTTTCTTCAATTTTATTTTTTTAAGGCAGTAGGATTAAACAACTGGCCCAAGATCGCACAGCCAGGCAATTATTAATTGCCCAGGACCAGGCAAGTGATGCAAAGTCTAAGACCAAATTCAAAAACCTACCAGAAGAAACTGACAAGAAGCAACAATAAATTCTTTCTGACGGCCTGTTCCAGAGAGTTCACCCATTATGGGTCATCAGTTGTTCCAGAAATTTCCTGAGAGGTGAAGTCCTACATCTTTGGTCAGAAACATTCCAAGATGCTACAAATGAACCTTTGATAGAATATTGCGGAGGTGTTGTAATTATTAAAACTTTTTTAGAAATTTCTCAAGAACTCATAAGCATTAAGACTTTTACCACACTATTCCTGAAATGGTTGATTGAAGCCTGTGGCCAGAAAGTTCCAAAGAATCCAACAGGTAAGACTTCTGCCTGTCTATCCCATTTCCTGGCCTGTATTCAGACTAAACAATAAATTGCTGGCGCCCTGGCAAAGGCTACTGCCGTTGGAGAAGCCGCTTCCTCCTACAATTCTGCGTTTTTTCTTCAATTTCATTCCTTTAACTTAGCGGGTTTAAGTCATACAGCCTGACAACTGTCAATTTCGCTGGTCTAAGCATGTGAGGAACACTGTAAGGTCAAATTCATACACCCACCAGAAGAACCTGAGAAAAAGCACAAATAAATTCCTCTTAAGAGATTGTTCCTGAGAGTTCACCAATCATGGATCATCAGTTGTTCCAGAAAATTCCTGAATATGATGGCCTACACCTTTGGTCAGAAAAGTTCCAAGATGCTGCAAATGTACCTTTGACAGAATATTGTGGAGGTGCTGCAATTATTAAACGTTTGTCAGAAAATTCTTAAGATATTATAAGCTGTAAGACTTTTACCACAATATTGCTGTATTGTTTGACTGAAGCTTTTGGCCAAAAAATTCCAAAGACTCCAACAGGTAAGACTTCTGCCTGACTATCCCATTGCCTGGCCTGGATACAGACTAAACCCAAAAACTGCTGGAGGGTTTGCAAAGGGCCCTGTATTTAGAGAAGCTGCTTCCTCCTACAATTCTGTGCTTTTTTCTTCAATTTTATTTCTTTAACGCAGTAGAGTTAAGTGACTCATCCAAGGTCATGCAGCCAGGAAATTATGATGTATTTAAGGCTGTATTGGAAGTCACATTTTCATGACTCCCAGGCCTGTGCTGGATCCAGTGCACCACCTAAATGCCCCTCCTTTAGCACTTCTAACTTTAAACAGTTTTCTTATCTCCCTTGGTCATTAATAAATAAAATTTGTTCAATCCTCTGTCATCTGTTGTGTTATTGGACATTAATCGAAGTTAGGACTAGAAGGGTATGTGTAAATAGTAATTGAATGAGGGGAAGGTTGCTGAATGTGGAGGGGATGGGAGTAAGGGTGATTGTGTGAGGAAAGGGCTTAAAGGCTATCTTTTAATCTTTCCCTCTTGGTCCCTGCCTCATTCAGGTAACCTACTTCTTTTTCTAGATTCTAAAGTAAAAGTCATCTTTCCAAAGGACTGCCCTACTACCTTATGCAATCTTAAAAATACATTAGGTTGTTACTTTTTAATATGTTCAGTTGAATTGAAATGAATTTCACTTTCATTTACTAAACCAGAAGGAATTTCCTCACTAATAAGGAAATCTCATTTCAGTCATTGTCCTTCTTCTAATTTAAAGAAAAACAATGTTAGGCTTGGATCTCAAAAACATCCATACTTTCTTCTAGCTCCTCTGACAAAGACACCCAGAACAAAAAGACAGGAACTCTTAGGGGGCCAAGTGTGATGTTAGTGATTAAAATTTCCAAGAAAATCTAGGTTCCTGAAGGTCCAGATGAGAGTAGAATGTGGGAGGTGAGAGTGCAGCTAGAGGTGAGAATTGGGGATAGGATTGGGGTATGGGCAAATGGGAGGGGGGGTGGCAGGAGTAGTACAGGTGTGTGTGGGATGGGGAAGAGTACAGGTAGGAATGGGAAGTAAGTGCAGGTGGGAAAGTGTCGATAGGGGAGGGGATGAGGGCGAGTACAGGTGAGAGGTAGGAAGTAGGAGAGAAATTACAAGTAGGGATGGGGATGAGGAGGAGAGTACAGCTGGGAGGTGAGATGCGGGGAAAGTACAGGTGGGCTTGGGGGCATGGATGGGGTGGAGAGTAAAGGCATTTGTGAGACAGAGAAAGTATATAAGTGGGGTGGGAAATAGGGGTAGGAATGAGTACAGGTAGGAGTGGGGGGTGAGATATGCCAGAGTACAGTCAAGAGTGGGATAGGTGAAGAATATAGGTGAGGTGGGAAGTAGAATTGGGGGAAGATACAGGTAAGTATGGAAAGTAGGGTTGGGGGGCATACAGGTGGGGTGTGGTATAAGGGTACATACAGTTGGGGTGGGAAGTGGGGGGAGGAGAGTACAGGTTGTATGCAAAGTAGCATTGGGGGAAAATACAGATGGTGGTAGGATAGGGGAAGAGTACAAGTAGGAGTGGGGGTGAGGAGGAGATTACAGTTGGGAATTGGGATAGGGAAAAAGTACAGGTGGAAGTGGGAAGTAAGAGTGGCAGAGAGTTTAGGTGGGGCTGAAAATTGGGGGTGGGGCAGAGTATAGAGGTAATAGTGAAGGAGGGGATAGGGTGGAGGTGGAATTCAAGTTATAGAGCATGGAAACCTAACAGAACCTTTGACTTCAAGTGAAAGAAGAGCTTAAGGACCCAGGCACTTGGTACCAAGATTAAGTGATTTAGCTTGGGTCCCTCAGCTGAGGGAAGAACAAGAGGGTATGGACACAAGAAGCAACTTGGGAGAGTTGGGATGATATTTGGGAAACAGAGAGGTGGCATGACCAAGAACATTATAATAATCCAAATGGTTCCTATGTCAACCTTTCATGAGGGAGCCCATCCTTCAGAGGAGTAATAGTCATCAGTGACATTTCTTTTTTTTTACATTTAGTTTTTTTTTATTTCCACATTACTACAAAACTCTTCTTGTAAAAGTAAACATAATCACCCCTCCCCCCCCTCAAAGATAGAGAAACCTCAAGAAAAATATAGAGAAAAAAAATTTACTTCAGTCTGTGTTCAGATACCATCAGCTCTGTCTCTGGGATTCTTTATTATAACTTTATCATGAGTCCATCAAAGAAGTGGCTTCACTATTTTTACCATCTTTGTTCTTGTTAACTGTTTTTCCATCCATTCTATTCCTCCTCACTCCCATTTATTCTGTTGGTTCTCTCCTTTCATGCTGTCCCTCCTCAAAAGTGTGTTATATCTGACTACCCTCTCTAACAATCTTCCCTCTCTTCTATGACTTACCCTTCCCTTCCCCTCCCATTGCCCCCCTTCTCTCAGCCTTTTCCTCCCCCTTTTTCCTCTAGGGTTAGATAGATTTCTATACCCTATTGAGTGTTTATGTCATTTCCTCTCAGAACCACTTCTGATGAGAATGAAAGCTCACTCATTCCCCCTCACCTTGCCCCCCCACTTCATTGCAATAGCTTTTTCCCCACTCTATTACCTGAAATATCTTAGCCTATTCTACCTCTTCTTTTCTTTTCTCCTACTACACTCCTTTCTCACCCATTAATGACTTCTTTATATCTTCATATTCATCTCCCTCTTGTGCTGTATCTATATATGTTCATTCTTTTTTTTTAGGTTTTTGCAAGGCAATGGGGTTAAGGGGCTTGTCCAAGGCCACACAGCTAGGTAATTATTAAGTGTCTGAAGCTGGATTTGAACTCAGGTACTCCTGACTCCAGGGACAGTGCACTCTATTCATTGCATCACCAAGCCTCCCCTATATATATTCCTTCTAACTTCCCTAATAAATGAGAAGGTTCATATGAGTTATCAATATCATCTTCCCATGCAGGAATACACACAGTTCAACATCATAAAATCCGTCATAATTTGGAAGTTCTTTAATTTGGGTATAATATTCCTGTCAATTTTAATTTTGGGATCTCTCAGGAGATGACTGGTAGATTCTCTCAATTTCTGTTCTACCCTCTGCTTCTAGGATATCAGGACAGTTTTCTTGGATAATGTCTTGAAACAATGGCATCTATGCTCTTTTTTTGGTCATGACTTTTAGGCAGTCTAATAATTTTTAATTTATCTCTCCTGTATTTCCTTTCCAGTTCAGTTGTTTTTCATGAGATATTTCACATTTTCTTCTGTTTTTTTTCTTTTGGTTTTGTTTTATTGTTTCTTGATTTCTCACAAAGTCATCCACTTCTGTTCCTTTCATTCTACAGTTGAAGGAATTATTTTCTTTAGAGAGATTTCCTATCTCCTTTTCCATCTGACCAATTCTGCTTTTTACGGAATTCTTCTCCTCATTGACCATTTGGATTGCTTTTTCCATTTTACCTAAACTGGTTTTTAAGATGCTATTTTCTTTGATATTTTTTGTATCTCCTTCATCAGGCTGCTGGCTTTGTTTTCATGATTTTTCCTGCATCATTGTCATCTCTCTTCCCAATTTTTCCTCTACCTCCCTTACTTGTTTTTCGAAGTCTTTTTGAGTTCTTACATAACCTGAGACCAATTTCTATTTTACATGCAGAGTTTGGATACAGAAGCTTTGACTTTGTCATCTTCTGAGTGTATATTTTAATCCTCCATGGGACCAAAGTAATTGTCTATGGTTAGATTCTTTTCCTTCTGTTTGCTCATTTCCCTAGTCTTTGACTTTATTCTAATGTACTTCCTAAGCTTTTGAGTGTTTTTGGGATACCTCCCCAGGGACTTCAATTCCTTTCAGGTCTTATGAGAGGCTCAGATTGCTCTTCTGGACTGTACTCTGGTCTATGGATGATCATAGGTACTACTGTCTTCCTTGGAGCTGTGAGAAAGGTCCCTGTTTCACTATGGCAGTATGGGACCACAGACTATGACCTGGAGTATGGCAAAGCAGCAGAGTCCTGTTCCAGGGGGAGCAGAGAGACCTCTATAATCACCCCTAGCTCCCTGAGTGTCAGGCTTACCTCTGGCTCCCAGGACAGGGTTGCACTGAGGCCTAAGCTGCACTGGACTCTGTGATCATTCTGATGCAGCAAAGTTTTCCAGCTGACCTTCCACGTTGTCCATGGTTATCCCTAGGCTGAGAAGTCTGGAAATTGTTCCTGCTGCACGGAACAGCACAGGCTAGAATGCAGTCGTCTCCAACCCTGGTGGAACAGACCCCTCCTGCATATCTTCCAAGTTGTGTTGGGTCAGAAAATTGTTTTCACTCAATCTTTCTGTGGGTCCCACCACTTTATAATTTAGTTAGAGTAATAATTTTAAAGCATTTGGAGTGCTCTGTGGGAGAGCTTCTGGGAATTCCTGTCCGAATACCACCATCTTTGACTCTTCCCCCCATCAGTGACAATTCTAAAGCAAATTCAAGGTTACCAAGTAAACACTATGCCTTCTTAGCTCATGTGGACCTCATCTACCTTATGAGATTGGGATCACAGGTAATTATTATCCCCATTACACAAATAAGGAAGCAAAAGTGCTTCATTTAGCACCTTGGAATCAGCAACTCTTTAAAACCATCGATTAAGCCATCAAAGGGCTGCATTCTGTAGTGGTGGAGGGACTATTGTCAGACACAAAATCATATATCTTTCTAGTGACAAAAATAATTTTGTGATCAATTAGGTTCTGGACGCACAGGCCTGGATTTTGTGTCTGTGTCCCCAGACAGAGTCACAGGACTGTAATGCCTAGGAACCATTTGCATCCTTGTCAGAGCCCCTTAGATCCCATAATGCTGGATTCTTAGGGACCTTTTCTATTGTTTTCTTCTTTTTGTGTTCCCGGGATCTAACATAGTGTGATACAGAGTAGGGGTGTCATTCACACTTTTTGAGTTGAAAGAAGTTCTCAACTCAAATAACTGTACATTCAATGACCATAAATGTCTTGCTAAATATAGCCCAAATGGTGCTGCTTTGACCTTAATGACTTTCTTGGTTCTTGGGTAAGAAACAATGTCTTGTACTTGTAGTCATTCCTATTCCTTCCATGCCAACCCCAGTGAAGTTACTTCCTGGGTGTATCCGGCCAAGTTCCCATCAGACTTTGTGGTGGAAGATAAGGCATGGGGGTGAGGTAGGTAGAGTTCCTCTACCCTCTATCTCTTGGCTCAAACAGTCAAGTATGATTTTGGGGTCCTCCTACAGCTGAGGATTGAGATTTGGAACTCTTGGTCAGGGCCTGAGATTCCCTATCACTGATCAATGATTGAACACAGAGAACACAGGATTTTTGAGTTGGAAGATATCTAGGAGAGACAACTAATTGACAAAATTCATATAAAGCTCTAAGGTTCCCAAAGCACATTAGCTCACTCTTGACCCAGCAAGATATGGCACAAGAGTTTCCTTTCCCTACCCTTCTTCATAAGAAGTTGAAAACACTGCATCTTTCTCTGCAAAATAAATCTCTCTCAGGGGTGGCTAGGTGGTGCAATGGATAAAGCACAGGCCCTGGAGTCAGGAGTACCTGGGTTCAAATCCGGTCTCAGACACTTAATAATTACCTAGCTGTGGTGGCCTTGGGCAAGCCACTTAACCCCATTTGCCTTGCAAAGAACCTAAAAAAAAATAGAAAGAATCTCTCACTAGAACAGACTGTCTATAAAAATGATAATCATAATCATACAGACAAGGTCCCTTAAATGCCTCCTTCCATCCAATGGAATGACAAGGTTAATTGAACTGACAAGAAAGCCAAGTGACATGTGGGCCCATATTGATGACCGATAGATCCTAGGAAACAGCAAAATTTTGGCTCATCAACCTAGGCATAATCCTTGAGAGTAACTGGGAGTATGGCAGGCAGAGCCTTTTCTTTGCCTGAGACATAATGGGAATAGATGTTAAATTTGGGGTCACTTAAGTGAAACAGATTGGATAATACATTACCCAACCTCGAGGTAATGGGTACCGGAAAGGAAAATTCCCAGCAAGAGGCAAGGATTCAAATGAAGGATGGTGAGAGAGACCCAGAAGTCAATGGAGTTTCTCCCAGTCAGCACTCAGCTCTGGGTGGGAGAGGTAAGTAAAAATGGAAGGTACTACCTTAAGCTAAAAGCTGCAGTTAATGTTGCCAGACAGAAGCATAATGGGATTCTTGGAGAAGCAAAAAATGCCAATCTAAGGCTCTCTCTATTAGATATGCTAAGAAATGATCAGAAAGCTTTGTGGTAGCTTTTTTTCCCTCTCTTTCTCTCCTGAAGCAATGTTTGCTTCTGAGGATGGACCTTATAACAGGGGTTGTCAGTATAGAGGCAGTAGCAATCCACTAGCAGTTACCACCAGTGACCTCTGAGCTTCTCACTCCAAAGTTTCCAGGGTGGGTTTGTCCAAGAACAGATGCTTCATTGGAATGCAAAGATTCCCTCCAAGTATAGCAAACTTGGCTGTTAATAATAACAATGATGGCAGCAACTGTTGCCATCAATATCAAAATGGGCTTCTGAAAACTCAGGCACACCCATGACTGATCTGCTTGTCTGGAAAACTACTCTTAGACTTCCCAAAGATGAAAATTGACCACACTGCTTTCTTTGGCTTTGGGACTTGGTCCAATGTTTTTGCTCCAATCTTTCTTGCCTCTTCCGGTCCAGATCTGCCACTCACTGTGGCAGGTTGGAGTTAGAAAGAGACAATGAGAGAGAGGCCTATCCCTTTAATCCTTCAGGACTGAATGGCACTGTAATATGAACAAGCAATGCAGATCACAACCTCCTTCCCTTCTCAGCCTAGGCCCCTCTTGGCTATGACCTCCCATAAGGCTTGAGGGAAGAGAAGAGAGAGGAAGGCACACTGGAGGTTGTAAGCCTCCTTCTAGATTTTCTGATAGCCCATGAGGACTAGAGAAAGAGAGTCATGGGATCAGAGTAGAGGAAACTTTTATTGGGGAAAATATCTTTCTATGGCCAAGACCTATGCAAGTAATTGCCCAGACTCCAAAATCCATGTCAATATTTCTAATGTCCCTTTAACCACGTTAAAAATCTCTTTTCCCAAAACTTGACCAATCCCAGGACTATCTGAATTCTGAAATTAATCAGAAAATTATAGGTCATTTTATCTAGCATTAGGGGATATTCCAAGGGTAGCTAGGTAACTCAGTGGATAGAACTCTGAGTCTGGAGTCAGGAAGACATAAGTACAAATTTAACCTTTCTCACTAGCTGTGTGACCCTGGGCAAGTCACTTAAGCTCTGTTTACCTTGATCCACTTGAGAAGGAATCCAAAAACCACTCCACTACCTTTGCCAAGAAAATCCCATCCAGGGTCACAAAGAGCTGAATACAACTGAACAGTTGAATAGCAACAACAAAAGATACCTAAAGGCATTATATATTTTTTCAAAGAGTTTTTCATACAAAGTATAAGGGATTACTCTTTATGTCATCACAAAACTGGAGTGGTAATACAACGAGCCATTTATATACACTTGAGTTTGGTTTTACAAAGTAACTTGTGCTGAGGATCTCTATGAAATCACTAAGAGTCAAGGCTTCTTCACCACGTTTGCTGTCAGACATCACTTGAGGGGGGGGTGGTAGCAGGATCCAAAAGCTTATGAACCTCTTTTCAAAATCATGTTAGATGCAATAAACAAAATGTATGGGATTACAAAGCACCCAGTTATGTGGGAGTACTCTAACAGGAAAACTTAAGGTTCAGTCTTGTACACCCAGGAAGAAGAGAACCTTCATTTACTAGGAAAGTCTAGGCCATATGCTAGAGCAGAAGATCCAGGATTTGAAGTTTGCTACAGCTTTGCTGGGAACCCTTAAGCAAGCTACTTAGTCAAATTCTTGTATAAAATGGGTACAGTTTGGGGTCAGTTTCTCCTCCAGGATGGTATAGACCAAAAGAGACACAATTGCAAATGCCTTGGTAAAACCTAAAGCTTCTAGTCTATAAGGACTGATCAACTCTTCAGGCATCTGTTACCACGGCACAATTTCTATTCTGTAGTCTGTACTAAAGGGGCTGCTTTTTATTCTGTGTGTGTGTGTGTGTGTGTGTGTGTGTGTGTTTGTGGCCCCTGCTCTACATCCTGGGCTGGCCAAAGCAGCTGCTTTGGAGATTACACTTCCCTCTGGAGAAAGGACCATTCATTCTGCACCTTCTGCTGGAGAAAGGCAGGTAGTCATCACAGGATCCAGATCGAAATTTTGATTCTGCTTTGAAATACCTGTGTAACCTTAGGCAAGACCTTCCACTCTCCAGGCCTCAGTTTGCTCATTTGTAAAATAAGGGCATTGGACTAGTTGATCTCTAAGCTCCCTTACAGTGTTGATATTCTGTGATCTCTGATTAGACTGGGTGATCTCAAAGGTCCCTGTTAAGTCAATAACCTTTATAGTGAGAACTGGAGAAACAACATCACTGGAGGCTTGGCTGAAACAAATTGGGAATGTTTACCCCTAGCAGGTAAGAATTGTTCCATTTTGTTACTTGTATTTCCAGCCCCAAGCATTGTTCCTGGCAGATAGTAGGAGTTTTTAAATATTCATTATTTGATTGATAAGAGATGACTTAGGGAATAGGGCAGCATGGTATTTGTCTTCCAAGATGTGTAGGGTTATCACATGGAAGATAGATCAGACACTAGGAATATGCATCATATATTCAAAGAGCTTTGCAAGACTCAAAGTACTATACAATTTAGATGATGATGATGACAGTCACTGTCATCATCCTTTTATTCTTAGCCCCAGCAGGGAGAATCAGAGGCAATAGGGAAAATATGCAGGCAAGGAAGGAACACTGGCTTTGGTTTAAGGGGAAATGTCCCAACAATGACAGGAAGAGTAGAATGTGTTGTTTAGGGAGGTAGTGGATTCCCCTTCACCAAAGACCTTCAAATGAATGGAAAGATGGCTGGTTAGGCCTGCTATAGAGAGGACTCTAGCTCCCATACCCAGTGTATCCTCTAACTCTTTTAATTCTCTGGTTCTGTGACTTGCTCAGCAGGTGTCAGAAGCAAGATCTGAACCCAGGTCTTCCTGACCTCAGGCTTGGCACTGTATAGCCATTATGCCTATTAAAATCTATCATTAGAGATACATTCCTTTAGATTCCTCTATAGCCAGTTTGGTGGTACAGTACATAAAGCACCAGCACTTGAGTTAGAAGAACCTAAGTTCAAATCCATCTTCAATCCCTAACTAGCTGTGTGACCTTGAATAAATCATCGAACCCTAATTGCCTCCAAAAAGGGGGGGCCGCATAAAAGTGGCACAGTAGATACAGTAGGCCTTAGAGTCAGTAGGACAGGAGTTCAGATTTGGCTTGAGACACTTGATTCGTATTAGCTATGTGACCTTGAGCAAGTCACTTCATCCTGATTGCCTTGCATCTGGGACTATCTCGTTATCTTGATTCCTATCTGGCCATTGGACCCATATAGCTCTGGAGGAGAAAGTGAGGCTGGTGACAGCACAGCCCCTACCTTACTCAAATCCAATTCATGTGCTTGTCATGGCATCGCCTCCCTGATGCCATGATCTTCTTCAAGAATGAAGGCCAAGGTGGGCAGCTAGGTGGTGCAATGGATAAAGCACTGGTACCTGAATTCAAATTCGGCCTCGGACACTTAATAATGACCTAGCTGTGTGACCTGGGCAAGTTACTTAACCCTATTGCCTTGCAAAAAAAAAAAAACCTAAAAAAAGAAAAAGAATGAAGGACAAGTACTGTTAGCCAACAAATTCTCCCTCACTGGGATATTATCAAAGGCTATCTCAGAAACCAGTTGGCCAGTATTTCTCATGGGAAGGAATATCTGCCTTTGCAGAGGTTGCAAGATCTCAATTTATCAAGGAAACATGGGTGATTCAATCTGGCTACTTGGAGAAATTTGTTTTACTTCTTAGTGTAGCCAAATGAATCAAGCCCAAACAGAAAAACAGCTCCAACTAATAGGTGCTTGGCAGATGACACTAATTTATTGTTTAACCAAATTGACTGGTTGATTTGTCTTGGCTTGTGGATATAGGTTCAGCTGGAGACAAAGTCAATTTGGGAAGAACTATTCAGGCTCACCATAAATCATGTCCAAAGACTCCCACATTCCTCTGGAATGGTACTACATATGTGAAGGTATAAAATGGTGGAGACCAAGACTAGTTGGAACAGCTTCTTCCCAAATACTTCTGGAGGAGTGAAGACAGATAGATCAGATATCACCAAATGGTCAAGGGGGGACAGAATTAGTGGAGGGGATTTCTGTACATTTGAATGAGTCCATGATGTCATCTAATCATCAGCCATGAAAACAGCCCTAGTTCAAACAGCCAGTTTGAACTTGGGTTCAAATCCCAGTTCTGTGACCTTAGAGAACTCACTTGAGCTGTCAAAGTCCCAGTTTCATCTACTGCATAATGAATGGGTTTAGCCCGAGGACTTCTAAGATAAGAGGAGTGCTTGTGTACTCTCTTATAGTCAGAAAATAGTGATTCCTCCTCAAATCATAACACCATCAAGAAGGAAGTTTTCAAAGGATCATCCACAGAACTTCCTAAAATTAGGATCCCCACAGCCCTAGAAGCAACAGGGAACTCATTACTTCTTCACACAGCACATTACACTCTGGGGCATCAAAGGGACAGTTTGGTCAAAACCAGGTTGTAGGGAGGCTAGGTGGCACAATGGATAAAGCACCAGCCCTGAAGTCAGGAGTACCTGGGTTCAAATCTGGTCTCAGACACTTAATAATTACCTAGCTGTGTGGCCTTGGGTAAGCCACTTAACCCCATTTGCCTTGCAAAAAAAAAAAAAAACTAAAATAAAGCAGGTTGTAGCTCCATATTGTCAAAACATCTAGGCCAAAAGGAAACATTTACATTGCGATAATCCTATCCTAGAAATAAATCAGTCAACAAATGGTTGTAGAGTGTCTACAACATGCTCAGCACTCCCTTTAGAAACTATTCTCCCTATTTTATTTGGTCTAGACCTGAGAGATCAGCCAGGTGGGGAACTTCTGATGTAGGAACTCCCTTCACTGATAAAGATCAGAAACTTATCCAGTCTCAGAGGGTTGCCTAGGATTACAAATGGGACTTGAACCCAAGTCTTCTAGCCTCTAGTTTCAGAACCCAATTTCACTCCTCCTTATTACAGACATTGCTTTCCCTTCCCAACAAGACTGTACTCACTGTTCTGAGGAAGTGTGTCCTCCTGTATTTATTTTGTAATTGTCATCATCATCACCACCATTATCAATGATATGGTGATTCAGGATTTTTAAAACTCTTTGCAGGCTTGTTCTCATTTGATCCTAAAAACCCTATGAGGTCAGTTGTATAGATAGGATTATTATCCTCATTTCATAATTGGGGAAACTAAGGCTTCATCAGCACCAGACACTAGTGTGTGTGGCACACACTAAAATACTCATGTACTGATTGCCATCTCCTAGCTCTGTGACTTTAGACAAATCGATTCACTTCTCTGGACATCATTATATCTACATCTGTAAAATGAGAGAGCTGACCCAGCCAAACACTGAGGTCCTTTACAATTCACTCTCCATTTTACTCTGACCCTGACACCCTTGGATTCCAGTTCCATGATTCCAGGACATCCTGATTCTGCAGAATGTGCTCTGTACTCATTACCAGAGGGAAAGAAGCCTTCTAAATATTTACTTGTGCTTCTCTCGATATAAAACCACTCCCAAGAAGGCAACAAATGTGTCTTTCTACTAAATACCACCCAAGAGAATATCAACTAGGAAGCTCGTTACAATTATAATTTTCTCTTATTCTTCCTTAAAACGTTGTTGGGCTCATCTCTAGAAAAGAGTTTAACAAGGAACCCTACTCAATATCCCAAGGTCAACAGAAGAAAAAGGAATAGAGAAATATTGTTTTTGTTCATAAAAGTCAAAAGTTTCACTTAATAACATTTTAGTGTATTTTTGTAGCTTTTCAGAATGGGAAATCTTTTCCAGAATGAGACAGTAAAGTCCTAAGAACTACTTCCTTTGATGGCTTCCTCATTGCCTGGTGGAAATTAGTTCTCCTAGGGCCTCATTTCTTCGAATTGAGCTTATTCTTTAAGCTTCAAACAAATAGTGCCAATTCCTCAAAGAGCAGGTGGGGCTGGATTTGTGAATTTGCAGGAAGGCTGGGTAGACTTTTACTTCAGAGAGGCACAAAGTTCAAAAGGCAGTTGGCATGAATCCATGTCTGTGAGCACCATTCCTGCCATGCTTGAAATTACTCCAGAAATAAGAGGAAAGCTAACCTGAGATATTGACACATTTCCTGCCTGGCATGCTCTTTCTCCTCTTTGAGTCCCTAGTTTCTTTCAGCTGTCAGCTCCAATCCTTATATGGTACTTTCAGCTGGCTGTGGTTTCCCCATCTGCCTGTCCCAGTAGCTAAAGCCTCCCTCTCCAAGGTTGGCAGTTCTCTTTTGTGCACCTGCTTATTTACAAGCCACCTTTACCAGTGTATGTCTTGAGGGAAGGACTTGGTGGTGTCTTTCTGGGCACTGTCAATGTCTATAGGGCACAGTGATAACCCATCTAGAAGGACAGGACCAGTGATTCCATGGGGATAAGGAGCTCCCAGGTACGGAAATTTCTTTCACCATTAGAGGTCACCATCTTCTCTAACTTATGGTCATAGAGACATGTAGCAGATGCAAGGTTTGAATGAAAGTCTAGCTCTGGATCCAAGCTAAGCTCTCCCTTCTGAGGGGTGGAGGTAGAGAAAAGAGTGCAACCACATCCTGATTAGGGGGCTTACAAGTATACAAAGAACTGTATATCTCACTCTAACAAGGAGGGGAAAGGGAAGACAAGGGGCAATGTTTGAACATATGCACAAGTATTATCTCATTTGATCCTCACAGCAACCCTGAAAGGCAGGTACCATTGTTATTCTCATTTTACTGAGAAGGAAACTGAGTCAAACAGAGAGGAAGCGACTTGCCCAGGGTTATACAACCAATAAGTATCAGATTCTAAATTTGAACTCAGGTCTTCTTAACTCTAGGCCCAGTAGTCTGGATAATACATTACCAGTTTGCCCCTAAGAACCCTGGGAGTTAGATTACTATGCATATTACTGTCTTCATTTTCCAAACCAGAAAACTGAGGCACAGATGTGAAGTGATTCTCTTTAGAAAGTAAGATCTTCAAAACCCCGAATCTTGAAGCTCCCTAGCTACTATTCTGTGTCCAGGGTCACCAAGCCAACCACAGAGACTACTTCCAAACTCTAAATCTTCAGTAGCTTCCTATCCCTTCCTGTCCCCATACCTCTGCCTGGCATCCAGTGCCTACATCATCAGGCAGCCTGATTACAGTGATCGACACATAGTGGAAGGATACATGATTGGTTGGAAGAATACATGAATGATTTTGAAACAGGGAATCCTCCATTTTCTAACACAGGAAGAGGCATCTGTAGAAATGCCTACCATATTAGTAAATATTGTCTGTAAGATGGGAAAATTCAGCTCCTACTTCAGGTCTTTCTTTCTAATATGCCAATCCATTTATCCATTTCTGCCTCCTCTAAGTGGTCAGTTTTGGGCTGGTGATTATTCTATTTTCTCTCTGCTTTGAGAAGGACCTCTAGCCCACAGGCCACTGCAGGAATATTGAAGCAAGCTGCAGACACTCTGCAGTCTGCCTATGTTTCCTTCTCTCACCCTCTGTCAACCCTCCACCCCGAGAAAGCACAGTGGTTGATACTGTTTCATCATGGAACAGAAGAAGGCACATTAGCTGCCAGTCTCACCCTCTCCTTGAGAGCTCCTTTGCCTTCTGGTTCGGCTCCCAAGTCTTCTAGTGACGACACTCAGGCCTGCTGCTGCAGGCTCATCAGTGGGACTTGGGGCTCAAAATCTATCATCAGACATTCCTCTGGCAGGGCCAAGAACTCAGTAACTACCCTTTGCAACGAACAGAATGAAAAATAACACACCGACAAACTTTGTGTCAAACAGTTTCTGATGCCAACGGAAAGACATGGAGTCTTTTACCCACCTCTAAAGAGTGTTCAGATCCCAGGCCTATCACAAACTGTGTGATCTCAGGCAAGTCACTTTGAACCCACGCCTCATTTTCCCCATGCGTAAAATGAAATGGTGACATCAGATGGCTTAGGCAATTCTTTCTATCTCCAATAAGGGAGACTGGGATTGCCTGGCCCCAGGGGTCTTTTCCAGTTCTAGACTAAGAGTCACTCTCTCCTAATAGCTTACCAGTGGCCCTCTGCAGCAGTGAGTCAAGAAGTATTTCATAAACCTACTGGATGTCAGGTCCAGGGTCAAAAGGAAGCCAAAGTCCCTGCTGTAGGGCAGGCAACAACTCTACCAATACCCCTTAGGCATTCTGGGATGGGGAGATCCACGTGCCTGCCTCATCTCATCTGAGCCTAATGGCTCAGGATCTCATGATCCTTTTATTACAGTTAACTTTATTGAGCCTCAGTTTCCTCATTTGTAACATGTGGGTGCTAATGATAGCTACAGTACAAAAAGATGATAGCTATATAGTACTTTGTGAACCTCGGAGCAACATATCAATGTGAAATAAACCTCTCCTAGTGTTAGGCTGGGGGTAGGGGAAGTTTGAGTCAACTGGGGAAGAGAAGAGATGGGGCATGGAGCAGGAAGCCATGGCTGCACCTGTGCTTAGAGCAATAGCCAGAGTTAGCTGATATACTAAGCTCTTATTAGCCATACTTTATAAAGGAGCAAACAGGTTTAGAGGTTAAGTGACTCATCCAATGTAATTCTTAAGTGTCCATGGTGAGATTTGAACCCAGGTCTTCCTTATTCCAAGACCAGCTTCCCATTCATACTCTATACTTGTTAGCTCTGTTTACTGTGTTTATTTGTCAAGTGGGGATAATATAGGATGAGATCATTGCTCCCACAGGCCATTGCACCTCCACATTGAGTCTGGGTTCTCCTCTGGTCCTCCACCACCCGCTAAATAAATGTACATTCCTCTACTTATATACCTGCCCATCAGTGGTTCAGCCCCAAAGAGGCTGCAATGGAGTGGAGAACACCTTAGGTGTGAAGATAGGAGAGCCCATGGTTTGAGTCCCTCCTTTAACATTTACTAGTCACTTCCCCTCTCTGTGCCTCAGTTTGCTCTTCTATCAAATGAAGGTAAAAGTATACAAGAGTATAAAAATCATCAATTGAGGACAGAAGCTGTTTCCTTTTTTCCTTCGTATCTTTAGCATTAGCAATGTGCCTAATAAATGACAAAATTTCAGTGAATCAACTCTATATTTTTCAAGTCATTCCTAGTATTCTTTTGGAATAGTCCCATTTATTTTTAAATTTTTTTTTATTTTTTTAGGTTTTTGCAAGACAAAAGGGGTTAAGTGGCTTGCCCAAGGCCAGACAACTAGGTAATTATTAAGTGTCTGAGGCCCAATTTGAACTCAGGTACTCCCAACTCCAGGGCTGGTGCTCTATCCACTGTGCAACCTAGCCACCCCCCCCCCATTTATTTTTGAAACACAGTAGACAACAAGAGTCAAAGAGGGCCAATTTTCTATGAGGTATAATGTGATAAGGGCTGCCCTACCTACTTGGCAGAGACATTGTTGAGTCTCCCAAGAGATAACCAAGACTTTGAGATGTTTCAAATGTTATAGAGATGCCTGGTCTTATTATGATTCAAATTCTGGCATCTGCTTCCCATTCACTTGGAAGTCCTGATTTGGATTTGTGGGCCATAGTGCAGTGTAACATCATTTATAAGCTCTCCTCTCTCCTCAATGGCATTTTCTCCTTGACCCACATGTAGCCCCAGTCTGTGTGTTCAAGCCTGGGCAGATAGGATCATTGATGCATTCACTGGGGATAGGGCCACAGAACCAAAGGAGGCCCTTTGAGACCAATGAGTTCAGCCTCTTCATTTTACAGAGGAAGAGATTAGAAGCCTAGAGAGAAAAGAAATTGTTTGGCTACTGCCTTCTGCCTCCATTCCAGCTAAGTGCACCTTTCTCCTCAGCTCTGCTGGGTTTAGGTTAGTCCCTGACTCTGAAGAGAAGGCTGAACATCTCTACCCCAAGGCCACCAGAGGCAGAGGTAGAGGGCTCATGAAGGTCAAAGGTCAGCAGTCAATGAATGTAGTCATAAAGACCTTTATGGATCTTAAGGAAAAGGGGCACATAACACATGAGAAAGAACTGAATCAATTCAAATCTTTATCATTCTGTGCTACAATAGAAAGGATGCAATGAATGGTGTCAGAAGATCACTCTTTGAATCCTGTCCCTCAGTTACTTTCTTGTGTGACCTTGGGATACTTCTCTTCAGGCCTCAGTTCCCTTCTGTGTAAAGCTTTCCTCAGTTCAGCTAACTCTGGCTATTGCTCTAGGCACAGGTGCAGCCATGGCTTCCTGCTCCATGCCCCATCTCTTCTCTTCCCCAATTGACTCAACCTTCCCCTACCCCCAGCCTCACAATAGCAGAGGTATAACTCACATTGATATATTGCTCCAAGGTCCACAAAATACTATCATCTTATTTGTACTATAGGTATTATTATCACCCACGTGTTACAAATGAGGAAACTGAGGCTCAACAAAGTTACCTGTAGCAAAAGGATCATGAGATCATAGAGTCAGAACTGGAAAAGTCAGAAGAGGCCATTGAATCCCAGTCCCCTGCTACCCTTATTTTACTTATTTAAGGAAACTGACTTGACCAGGATCACTCAGCTAGTAAGTGTTTAACGTAGAACCCTAACTTATGTCTTTGCAGACTCCAAGTTCAGTGCTTTTCCCATTACCCTGTACAGACAACCTGCTAATTGCTTCACTCACAGCCCCTGGATGGCTCCATCTCTCATGGGCATCCTAGATCCTCATCCTTTCCTACCAGCTTGACTTCTCCTCATGGCCCCTCTCCCTAAGGGGATGAACCCTAGAAATAGAAGGAATTTGAGTAAACATATGCCACCACTTCATTTTACAGATGAGAAAACTGAAGACCAATGGAAGCTTCAGACCTTCACACTCCTTCAGATGGCATCTACCATGCTTATGTTTCTTCTTGATTAGGAATGCCCATTCCTTTTGATGGTCCCTAATAACTTGTCCACATTTCTCTGCGAACATACTACGGCTTGTCCTTCCTAAAATGGGTCACCCATAATTGGATATAAGACTCTAGAAATCTCCCTTGGCCTGAACTGTATGTCTGTCTCAAGCTAGCCTGAGGCAGGTTAAACCTCTGGTTTCTGGGGCTCACTGCAGACTGCTTGGAGCTTGTCTTTTTTGTTACAGCTTGCCCTTCTTGCTCGAAGAAGAGAAGTTCTCAATTGAAGTGAAGGAAGGTTGTGCAAAGACACCAGCCTTACCTCCTCCTTCAGAGTCATCTACATCCAGTGGCCAGATGTGAATCAGGATGACTGGAGATGGCCCCAGATGCAATAGAAGACCTTGACCTTTTGAAGTTAGGGTTGTTGATACATTTCAGTTTCATTAAGATGGAGTTTATTTGTTGGTTATGGCTAGGGAAGTAAGAAATGAGGCAGGGGTGTGCCTCTTTAACCTGGTCCCCCCTCCAAAAAAACCCAAGAACTCACTAAAAGTTCTTGCTTTTTTCCACCATCCCTGCCCCTCCAGCCCTGCCCCCCAGCCAATTCTCTAACTGGGAAGTTTGGTTTTGTTGTTATGTTGGGCCAAGGACAAAAATGAGTCCAAGGATGAAAACATCATTTTCCTCTTTTACTAACGTTCTGCCTTTGGATAAGGCAATGCTATTCCTAGAGCACTGGGAGGGAAGCAGGAATGAGGACAGATTTGTCCAAAATCAATAATACTTTCTCCTCTTAGTGGCCACTTGGCATACATTTATCAGTTGGAATCAGGGCTTCTGTCAGTGGCAAAACTCCCTAGAACTAGACATCTGGGGGTATACAGACCTTACAGCATCCCTGCCCAAACCCTCTGCTTCAGGTACCCTGAGCTAATAATTAGCCTCTGAAAATACCATATGAGTTCTTTGAATCCAATTCCATAACTACTCAACAAGAGCTGCCCTGCTATGTGATTCACTCTCCACAAAGTTCTGGGGGACCCAAAGACAAAAGGATGCTTCCTTGTCCCTGTCCTCAAGAAGCTTACATTCTGTATCAGTGGGAAAGAACCCAGACAAGATAGTTAAATAGACAGCTAATACTCAACCAAGATGCAGGTATGGGGGGATGACCACAAATACCTAGGGACAAATTGGGGAGCAGGGAAGGCTAAGTGGAAGAGTTGGTGTTTGAGTTAAGCCTTGAAGGAAGTTTGGGGTCCTGAGGAAGAATAATCCCAGGAGAGAGCTAGCATGTGTAAGAAATTCCAAGGAGTCTAGACCCACAGGATAAGAGGTGAAATGATGGGAAATTAGTTGGTAAGACAGCTTAGAGCCAGATGGCAAAGAGTGAGAAATCCCAGCCAGAGGAGTCTGTCTTTTTTTCTAGAAGCAAGAGGACACTACGGAAGCTTCGTAAGTTGAGCAGTAGTTTGGATATACTTGTGGTCAGGAGGAGCTGATTGGCAGTTCTGGAGGAGTTGGATTGCAGGTTAGGACAGAATTTCACTCAATTCAGAAATCATGAAGTCCTGACCTAGGCTGGGGGTCTTGGGGGAAAAGGAGACAAGATGAAGCCAGACTCAAAAAGGCCAACTGAGCTAGCAATAGATAGAACTGATTTCTTGGGTTTGAGTCTCAGTACCTGAAAGAATGGGGGTACTCTCAGAATTAGTTAGAAAGAATAGGATGTGAACTTTACTTCTGCTTTTTGTTTCTAGGATTTCTGGGGGAGATAATGAGTTAGATTTGGGGGCTGTTTCATTGGAGAAGCTCTTGGGACATCTAAGTAAGGATACTGAGCAAGCAGCTGGAGATGGAGTCCTCCATGACATGGAGTCCAAGCAGATGAGGGCAGAGAACAGCCTTCCATTTTGAATTCAATTAAGCCCTAGTCATCCTTCCAGACCAGCATTAGGCTCAGTTTTCTCTAAGCAATGTTTTCTGAGGGGGCCTAACCTTTAGTGATCTTGCCTTCCAAAGAGAATCCTTTCAAGTAGTATGATGCCCTCTGGGTTGCCTAGCAGTAATGAACTTGGATACAGGATTGGAAAGAATCAGGTGGGACTGATGGAGCTGGAGAGACCTTGACCCTCCTTCTCCCAAGCAACCCAAATTACATGCTCCTTAGCCTTATTATCTGTTCCAGCCACTGCCTTGCATAGTATTGAGTTGTGTGGGTTTGAGTTCTATTTCTCCACCTAGAGAGAGAGCTCCTTGAGTGCAGGGGTTATACTGTATCCCCCCTGCCTCTCTTTCCCCGGTGTCTGCATGAAAATCAACACATGGTTAAGTGTTCAAGACAATCTTCCGGATGTTGAACATGGACCCATTAGCCAAAGCTAATGGGCCCATCTGGGACTGAAATACACAAGCTTGGCATCATTACTGCTGGGCATCATATTATACAAGAAAATCTTAGAGAGATTTTCCTAAAGCTCTATTTAATGAAAGAATGGCTGTGGCACGGATACCATGGGGCACAATGAGCTCTAATGGAAATGACATTGACTCAAAGAAAAGCTTCCTCCCCCGCTTCACCTCAATCCAGGGGAATGGCCAGAGTTCCTCTCTAAGCCCAGCATTTGTTTGTCTCCCAGACTCCTTCCATCTACATTTGTGTCCTTGATGCCAACATCAGGGAGTGGGGAGTGAGGGGAGGAGGGGAGTCTGAGGTCCAAATGTGACAGATGCTGTGTGTCTGAGCAGGTTGTTAGCCCAGGAAGGGACTTAGACTGTGTCTATAGACAGTATGCGAAACAGACTGCAGCAGGACCAGTGAGTTCATTTCAGTCCTCTTCATGATGACCCAAGCTAGCTTCTGGGAAGACAGCCAGAAGGTAGGATTACAGGACTTGTGGGCCATCGCTAAGGTCACATACAGGGACAGATCTCTGTTTGTTAAAAGAATTCACCAGTACCCCTGCTTACATACATAGAACAACCACTACTTCCCTCATAACATGCCCATGTCTCTTTCTCTCTCTCTGACCCTCTGTCTCTCTGTCTCTGTCTCTGTCTCTCTCTCTCTGTCTCTGTCTCTCTGTCTCTCTGTCTCTCTCTCTCACACACACACACACACACACACAAACACCCTTCCACAGAAAGTTACATAAACACTCTTCCCAAGAAGTTAAGTAGCAAATATATATGGACTGTGAGGAAGCATGAATGATGAGACAGAATGATTAAAACTGGGTCTTACTAAGGCAAGGGCTTAGAAAATGGTCGGCACAGTCAGAAAAACATTTCTCCCCCCTTTCCTCCTCTTTCTCCATTTCTTAGGCTTTTATAAATACACAGCAGGATGACAACTTGGCCCACTGACAAAAAATCTTCAGAAATTTAGCTGAAAAATTGCTTTCATCCACCCAAAGTGTTTGGAAACAGAAGAGGAAAGACAAATATGTTGTATTGGAACATCGCTACCTTCTCTGTCACTACCAGAAGTACCTCAGGTCACTTCCCAAGAGGACCATCTTGAAGGTCCCTTCCAAACTTTCTAGGGTCTACTCTATTTCTCAGCACATAGTAGTCAACCTTTTCTCTAAATTTCTATTTGCTCTTATCCAGACACAACAGAAGAGAGCATTTCTGTCAGGGAAGGCTTGCCTGTGGCCAGATCGAGCAGCCAACTTACCCTGAAATCTTCCACAAATAATTAAGAGGTATTACTTTTCCCATCTGTAAAATGGAAAAAAATAAATATTACTTCATACAACTGTGGATTAAACACCTATTGTTTACAGAGTACTGAAATTGCTGAAGGCAGGGCTTCCAACCCATCTAAACTTGGTATTGTTCATAAATGATACAACTTTGTAAATGATAAACTTTGTAAACATTTGCTACATTGGAGGCCCTGTCTTCAGTAATTTACTGTTTTAGAAGGGTACCTCACCAGTGAGCTAGAATTCACAAAATTAGATGATGCATGCATAGTATTAGAAAATTACAAAATATTATAGAATTGATGATTTGAAGAGGAAGGTCATTACTGACCTGCTCTCTTCTTCTCCCAATTTGGCATGATTAAGAGATAATAGGAAGGTAATGTAGGATACTGTTTCACCTTCAGCTCTTGCGATGACATATGGTGTAACATATGGGGGTTATGGGCCTTCTGAAAGCCTTCAGTTGGCATGCCTTTTCCATTCTATTCAGATGTTAATGTGGTAATAATAACCCTAACCCCCTCTCCTAAACAGAAGTGAGCAAAGGAATATAGAGAGAGTATAGCTTTTGCTTAGGCCTTCCTTCCCAATTCCTTGCACATTCAGCTCTAGTCAAGTCCTCAGGAGTGATGGCTACCTTCTTGGCTCCTGGAGAAACTGACCACTATCAGTCCTCATTTCTGCACACCAAGTTCTTCCTTGGGCTCAGAAGAGTCTGATGCATCATGGGCATTTTCTGCAAATCCAGTGGATTTTTAATCTTCATTTCAGAAAAAAAAAAGGCAGGGAGGGGGAAGTATCAGATTTGCACAAATAGCCTGTGAGTTCTCCATTCTTGAGGTGGGAATAGGGATATTCAAGGAAAAAGTAAGGCTAAATGTCCCAGAATTTCAGAAGCTGAAGGGCCTTCAGGGGCCTGCTTGTATGGCCTGTCCTTGATTCAGTGTTCCCTCTTTGACTCCCCCACCCACACACCAAATAGATTTCAACTTTGCTTTCAGCACCCGCCAAAACACCTAGCACCACTCAACTTTGATCAACTCTAAGAAGGTTCGAGGCCAGATTTGAACTCATGAAGATAAGTCTACCTGACTTCAGGTTGAGCCCTCTATCTACTGTACCATCTAATAGGAAAAGGCTAACTTGCTATGATACATCAAACTATGCTTTCTAATTCACATCCCTGTGCCCATTTAGCCTGTGTCATGCAAATTGCTCCATTTTGCAAATGAGTCAAAAGATAATTTAGTTTAATCATAGGAGAATATAACATTTACACTCCAGTTTTCTAACTCTGAGTTAGGTAGGGCTAACTGCAATTTGGTGGTACTACGTTGGGTAGAGTGCCAGGCCTGGAGTCAGAAGGCCCTGAGTTCAAATTCAACCTCAGACATTTACTAGCTGTGTGACCCTGGGCAAGTCACTTCACCCTGTCTGCCTCAGTTTCATCATCTGCAAAATGAGCCAGAGAAGAAAATTGCAAACCATTCATCTCTTCCAAGAAAACCCCAACTGGGGTCATAAAGAGTTGTTCATGGAAGAATAACTGCCTCAAATGACACAGACCTTCTTTAGTCTTTCTTAAATACATTGGAGGCAGTTTAGTCAATATTTTACTGACAAATGGAGAGGAGGGAATTATTTATGCATAACCTTACCTAAAGCTAAGAGCAGCATTTTTTTGCTTGGAAGAATTTTGAATGGTTGGTAAGAGCAATATACTTCTACATCAGATATCTGAATAGACAGGATCATTCACTAGCCCTCGGTTCTCTTCATCTTCAGAACAGATCTTGACTTTGCTGACAAACAAAGCACAAGGGGCCTTGACTGGTCCTCTGGGTGTTACTATCTTCTACTGTGGGTTCCAGTTATTACCCCTAGGTGCTGGGCTCCATTGGGATGTCACAATCACCTGGTTGGAAGGATAGTGGAGAGTGAAATCTCCAAGAACATCATTTACGAAGGACAGCTACTGTCAATCACTCTGCCTGTGGGGAAACCCAGCAGACTTCCAAGATGGGATGTGAAGGTGGCAGCATTGAACTTTGCTAGATAAAAGTTTGTGATTCACCTGGAAAATGACCTACTAAAATGGGACCTAATTCAGAAGACCTAGTGTTAGAAGGGTTTATTATACAGAGCTGAGTCTTAGATGATTTAATAGCTGGAAGAGACCTTTTGCTGGCCAGCACAATTCTTCCCCAGGGTTTAGGGCTCTAGTATCTCCATCATGGGGACCTGCTTGTAGGTAAACCTTGAACAAACATGTCTGGACTGCACAGGAGAGAAATGGTCCTTGGAGTTAGGGCAAGGAGGAGAGCAGCACCCAGAATTCAACTATCTATTTGCCTAAGAGAACCTTCCTTCCCCTGCTACCTCTCTCTAGGCAGTGTTTGGGATCACTTTACAATCTGCAATCAGGGCTGACATTTACAAAATGTCAAAGAGCAGTTTCAGAGAAAGCATTAGCTTCATTTAAATGACTGATGTTGGATCTAAAGTTATTCCAGCACCAACAAAGTCTTCCCTGCTGGTGAGACTAAACTCTGGCCCCTTCAAGCCAACTTTTATCTGTATTTCTTCTTTCCAACCCACTTATCCCAGTAGCTGATGAGCAAATACCATTTAACCAAAGTGGATTGTGCCACTAAACTGCTTTGATGTGCAACAGGGATGGTGGGGCCCTTCCTGAATGCACCAGTTTCTTTTGCTCTTCTTGGGACAGTTGAAGAAATTGTACAAAAATGACTAGGCTAATTCTCTCCACTCCCTAGGGTGAGCCCCTCATTGTCCCTTGAATATGCCATGCTGGCCTCAACTCCTCACACTGGCTGGTGCTTGCAATCCTCCCTTCAACTCAGCACAGTGCAGAGGAAGGCTTTCCTGTCTTTCAAGGTCCCCTTAGCCCTATTTTCCCCAGGAAGTCAACTCAGACCGAATCAAACCACACCTACCTTTCCCTCCTCTCACCTCCTACAATATTCAATGTCTCCCACATAATTAAGTACTTGCTTCTATTCGTATCAGAAGGTTTTCTCATTGTTTGGGGGTATAGGTCCCTAAGGGGAAGGGTCATGTCAGAGTCTAAACTAGTATGAATAAACCAAAGCTTTGTCCCAAGGAGCTGACATGTTGGGGGAGTAGCTAAGTTACCTTCCCAGAGCAGTAACACTTACTATACTGTCCCTCACTGTTCTATACCAGCCCATGCTCACCAAGGCATTATGGTCCTCAGAGTATCATCTCTCTTGTCATTATGACAACCCTCTTCCAGGATTCATCTTTCCCCCAACTGCCCTGAATATGTTAGATAGAATGTCTACAGCCCTTTTCTTGTGACTGAATTTGTTGTAAGGGCAAGAATTTCTTGTGGTTTGGGGTCATCTCTTATCTCTCTGAAATTTCTTCTGGAATATCTAGTTTCCTTTCCCTGATTGGCTGAAATCAGGAGTCCAATGTTCAAGATGCTGACTCCACTTCTACATAAGGTGATATACTGAGTGTCCTTGTGGAATTAACATATTCACAACTGATAGGGCTCACTCAAAAACTAGACCTTCCTCTGCAAGGTTCAGTACGTGATTTGTTTCCATGATGCCCCATGATCTGTTTGCTATCCAGTGAGATGCCATAAAACAGAGAGGGGAAAAGGGAGCAGGAAAATAAAGAAATGAAGGAGAGGGAGAATAGGAAATTGGAGAAGGAGTCTATCATATAGGATGGGAGTTCATTCTGGTGAGATAGAAAAATCCTTGGATTGCTATTGTTGGGGATGTGAGTTCAAATCCTTGACTTGCTATGGTGACTTCAAGCAATCCACTTAACTTCTTTAGGCCTTAATATATGTATCTTTAAAATGACAAGATTGAATTATACATTCTCTTAACTCTTTGCCAGGACAAAAATCTATGCTCTAATGAAAGTGCTACCCCTAAGCAGATCTTTTTTTACAAAACAAGGTGTGATGCATTGTATATTTAAATGTGATTTTTAGATCATAGTCCCTATACACAGAAGATCCTGTCATTGTAGCAAAAATAATTCAGCAAGCAGTATATGCCATTATATTCAATATTCTGTATTGAATATTGAATTATCTCCTCCTCTCTGTCCTGCTTCCTTTTGTTTTCTCCAAGGCTCAGATTAATTTTCTTAGTCCCAAAGTCTTCAGGGTTATGTCTACCTTCTTTTAATTCACATCATTCCACTCAGTATAAAGATTTGTCTTCTTGGTTCTGCTTATTTCCTCCTGTTATGATCCATACAAGATTTTCCATGTTCTCTTGAATTTCTTAGATTCATAATTTCTAAAGGTGCAATAATATTGTATTGCATCACATTTCATTTACCACAATTTGTTGTCATTCTCCTCAAATCATTTTTAAAGAGTCTTTGAAAATCAAGTTTTGGAAGAACAAAAAGGTTCAGCTCCATGTTGGGTGAATGTGTCTTCTTTAACCCCTTCTTAGAGAAAGATAGACGCATCTAGAAGAGAAATTTTTGACCCACATTTGCTTCCATGAGATAGAGATTAATCCTGATGATGATGTCTCCCTAGCTCTCATCTTCCTGCTGGCCATTCCTCATCCTACCCACCAACCTCTGGTTGACTGTTGGCACTTCCAGCTTGCCACTCTTTCTCCTTCCCCAAATTTATGCTTTTACAGGAGTCATTTCTAAAGACTGAAACTCCCTCCAAGAGCATCTCATCCTCTCAGAGTGAAGTCTCCATCAAACCTCTAGATGTTAGGGTCTTTGTCTCTCCTTCAAATGACTTCTGGTGCTGCCAAGCTAGCAGGGCTGGGGTCTGGGAAAGGCCATATCACACTTGTCATTTGAGGACCAGTCCACCTAAGTTTGCACAGACTCATCATGAGCTTAAACACATGCCCATAACTTTTCTGGTGAGAACAACTTACAAAGACTGACTCCTGATTCATAGAGGCTTTGTGTTCTGCACTGATTGGGAAGCAAAAACACAGTTCTTTGATGGACTGAAAAGCTGACAAAACCTTCATAAAATGGATTTACATTGAGCTGACATATCATTTTGGCTCTAAGATGGATCCATATAGGATATTACTTATATTAAGCTGTATAAGAATGCCACAGCTGGAATGAGGTTCCTTTATTCACACCTCTTTATTTTACAGAGAGGAAAACTGAGGTACAAAGGGAAAAGACATACCTATTACCACTTTGATTTGGTCTTCTTTCATAAGACATAGTGCCATCACCAAAAATCAATAGGTGGGTTCTCAATGTTTAATGAGGCTTATTTTAAAAAGTCCCTCACTTCTTAATCATGCCCTGCTTTTGTAACAATGAAGTGCAATTAAGCTAAACAAATAAAACCAATGGCCACATTGAACAATGCATACCTTCTGTGGTCATGTATAGTCATTGCATTGATTAGGATTTTGAAGTCTTATAGCATCGATTTTCTTTTTGCTGTGGTGGCCAATCTGTCATTTGTTTTGTTCTCTTTACTTTGTTCTGAATCAATCCACCTTTATCTCTGAATTCTTTATATAAACTACTTCTCACAGTATAGCAATGTACAATATTCACAGACTCCAATTTGTTTCATCATTACTCACTTTGTTTCCAGTCCTTTGCTATCATTGCTATGAATATTTTGTCATATATGGAATATTTCCCTTTGTCTTTGATATTTTTGGTATTTTGGGTCAGAGTATGGATAGTTTAGTCATTTTTCTAGGGTAACTGTGGATTGCTTTTCAGAAGGATTGGACCAACTCATAGCCCCACCAATAATACATTAGGATGTCTGTCTTTCTCTCCCCCTGTAGCATAAGCCATTTTCCTCTTTGGTCAGAGTTGACAATCTGAGGGGTGAGATGTTGAAGTGCAGAGCTATTTTACATTGCATTTCTCTTACTACTGGCAATGTGGAACATTCTTTTCTATGACTCTTGAAAGTTTGTATTTCTTATTTATTAGGACTGCTTGTTCAAATCATTTGACTATCAAATAGGTAATGACTTTTGTTTTTATATATTTCTGTCAATATCCTTTATTTCCTAGATATCAATACTTTGCCAGAAATATATGAGTAGATAGGTTCTTTTTTTAAGGTTTTATTTTTGCAAGGCAATTGGGGCTAAAGTGGCTTGCCCAAGGCCACACAGCTAGGTAATTATTAAGTGTCTGAGGTCAGATTTGAACTCGGGTGCTCCTGACTCCAGAGCTGGTGCTCTGTCTACTGCAGATAGGTTCTTAATGAGCAAAACATTCTTTGTAGCTTCTTGGTCAGTGACAGGCATGTGCAAGGAAGGTAAAGATAAGCTGTCAGTGAAAGGAATAAGCTAGAAAATCATGGATTCTTTTATTCCTATTTTAATAATATATTATTTATTTCATTAAATATTTCTTAGTTACATTTAAAAAATTTTTAATATTCATTTTTAAAAATTTTCAAATTCTCTCTCTCCAGTTTATCTCCCACATCTTGAGAACGTAAGTAATATGATATTGACTACAAATGTGAAGTCATGCAAAATATACTTCCCTATTAGCCAAGTTGCAAAAGAAAGCATATATGGACACACACACACACACACACACACACAAACACACAGAAAACTCCAAGAAGAATAAAGAATGTAAGAAAAGTATGCTTCTGTCTACACTCAAGCATTCATCATTTCTTTCTCTGGCGGTAGATAGCGTTTTTTTTTTAACATGGGTCTTTTGGAATTATCTTAGATTATTGTCTTCATCAGAGTACTAAGTATTTCCCAGTTGATCTTCCTCAAAATATTGTTGTCCCTTTCTACAATGTTCTCCTGTTTCTGCTCACTTTACTTGGTATCAGTTCATATTAGTCTTTCCAGGCTTTTTTTCTGAAATCATCCTGCTGGTTTTTCTCATAGCACTATAATATCCCATCACAATCATACACCACAACTTGTTCAGCCATTCCCCAAATGATTGGCATCTCCTCAATTTCTAATTCTTTGCCACCACAAAAAGCTGCTATAAATATTTCTGTAAAAACATGTCATTTTCCCATTTTCTTTGATGATCATGGATTTTTTATTTATTTGGAAAAGGAAGTCCCTTCATCAACTCAGATTATAACATCTATAATTTGGTAGATAGAGCTTAGAAAAAGTGTGGAGATGAGTGGCTTGCCCACAATCACACAGGTATTAAGTATTGAAGTTAGGATTAGAATCCAAGTCTTTCTGACTCTAATCTCAGTTCTTGCATCACTCTAGTGTCCTGCTCCTTCCAGGAACAGGGGTGATAGACAATAATTGCATTTCTGACCTTTTTCATTCCTCCTTGATACCCTCATAGACCTTTGGCATGATAAGGAGAACCCTGTCCTTCTGGATACACCCATAAGGATAGTTGCTATTGATTTTTATTGCCTTCTAAGAGGACTTTATCTAGTGTTAAACAGGTTTGTACAGTGGTAATAATGGAGTTTTGGAACCCTCTCCATGCACCCCTACCAGTTTCTATCTTTACATGGCCAGCATCCTTTATTTTCAGAGGGCAACAATCTAGTAGGAAGCAAGGGGCCAATGAATGGATGCTGTCAAGAATGCTACCATTTCTACCATCTACTAAATGTGTCACGGAAGGGCAGACTAGTGCTCTGAGGAATAGTGCCAGGGATGAAAAGATTCACCTCTTCCCTTTCTCCAAGCAAGGGAGGAAACTCTCAGCTCTCTCAATGAGAGTGACTCACTAGTGAAAAAAGGAACATTCTAGTTGAAATGGGCTGAGCATTGGAGAATACAGGAGACGGAATGGCAAAGTGCTTGTCTGTTAGTTGGCCTTTGTCAAAAATCAAAGTTGGCTCTAACAAATTAAAAAGCCCAGTTATTTACATACTTGAAATGCTTCCAGGCACCTGTCATCCAAGGTAGATGTGAGACCAAAATATGGCTGCTGACTCCCGGATATTGATGGCCTATCGCTAATTAATATTGAATCCTTCCCTCCCCAGCATATACATATTTGTTTATTGCTCTTCCTCTGGGATGATTTGCATTCTTGTGCAAAGTCTGGAATGCCAATGTCTTATCTGAAGTCAGGCAGACCTCAAATGCCTACAGATGAGGGCTAAGTCTCTGCTCTCCATTGGCTTTCACCTAATCCAGCAGCTACAGAAAACTCTACCACAGGACTGGAAAAACAGTCCTCCCCTTTCCAGGCTTGGAACCCCTGAAAAAGAATGGGGTCAAGCTCCCACAGTTATGATTGCCTCACTGCCATACTGCATCTCCCCTTCCTTCCTCTCTCCCCTTCCCCCAACACATGTTATATTCTCTTCCACCTGGAAAATTCTGTAAGGACTTTTCTGACACATATGTGCATCTGCCCATCATTCTCATGATGTGTTTTTCTTGAGGACTTCTGGGTTTATCATCATCAAAACCAAGTCAGAAATCATACAGTCCTCAACTTTTCCTGTATACTACTATAGGCCCCAGAGGGGTGGAAGTGGGGAAGAGGTGAATCTTAGACAAGTTCTTTGGCCTCTCCAAAACTCAGGGCAAATAAAGAAGTTTGGGAGGTCTTTATGAGGATCTGTCCAAATGCTACTAGGTTAGGTAAGTTAATCACATTAAAATGCAAAATTCTGAAGAGGGGCATTTGTGTTACAAGCCATTTGTACCTTAGTATGAAATAGTTAATTCTGTCTTTCCATTTGGCAGTTGAGATTTTGAGAGAAGGAAAGGTAGGGCATATGAAAAGGCATCCCAGAGGGAGCAAAGAAGGCAGCAAAAGTCAACATTACCCACTTCACCATATTGTCCAAAGGGCAATGGAATCACAAGCTCATATGAGTCTGTTAATGTGGTCCCTTCAGCAGTCAAGCTCCCAAGGCAGTCCAGACAGGACTGATGATTTTTGTGCCGACTGCATTTTACATTTTGACCATGGTAATCAAGGCTGATGAATGACCATCTCAATGTGGAGAATACAGTGGAGGGTTTTGTAATGAGCAAAAGCAGACATTCAAGACCGTTCCAGAGCAGGATGGGCCTGTCAAACACAAATACCCATATGTGGGCTATAAAAAGCCTCCCCTAATATTGGAACACTCACCTCACCTCAGGAGGGCAACAAATACTGAACTAAGCATTCCCTTCCTTGTTGGAAAATGAATATCTTTGCAAAACTTCAGTTTTCTACCCACAAGGTACAGTTCTCCCAGGAAGAAGACTGTTTCTTGTACAAGGCCCAGAAGTCACTTGATGAATGCACATCCTGCTCTACTATCTCAGAAAAGCAAATTAGCAATATTGCTTGAACTTTTGTTTTAAAATCCATAAGGAAAGCTTGGAACAACTTGGCAAATCACATGATTAGAAATGATTCTGCAATCCAGAGGCAAAAGCCTGGTCCTGCTGCTGAGGAAGACAAAGACTTATAGATCCAGTTGCTTGAGAAGTTGCTTTGGTTCTGCTGCTCAGGTCAGTATACCTAACCGGATATTGATTGAAATGGAGCCTGACCTTCTCTAATCCGAAGGAGCATAATTTCTGCCAGAGGAACAGGCTGGAAATGACCATAAATTGGGTCAATGTATGATGCCAAAAAGTCTATTTAAATTTTAGCTAGAAAACCACATTTGATTAAAATATTTGATGGTCTATTAATAAGTTTTTTAGGGAGAACAGAGGTTCATTCCATAATACTTATTGGGGTTGGCAATTGCTCCTCTTAGTAAATGAACCAAAAACTCTCTCTCTCTCTCTCTCTCTCTCTCTCTCTCTCTCTCTCTCTCTCTCTCTCTCTCTGTTTCTCATTGAGAAAGGAAGAGAAAAAGACTTTTAAAAGTGAATTATGTTTGAGGAGAATTTTCAGTGCGTTTCTATGGTAATCGGGGACAGCATGTTCCAATCCTAATTATATATTCCAAAGCTACAATAAAGGTATACCTCCCACTGAAATGTTATAGCTGCTAAATAGACAGGATTATGAGGATTGTTATCCAAGCCCCACAGAGCAAACAAGAGGAGGGGGAACCTGACTAATTTTTCAACTAATTTCTTGCTATAATATTTAAAAAACTTCAAACTAAGAAGGTCCTTAGAGATAACTCAAGCATAATATCATATGATGGATAGGGGCACTGAGGCCCAGAATGGAAATGACACGTCCAAAATCACACAATGAGCCAGGGGCCAAGAGGAAAGGAAAAGTCACATTTTCTGCCTGCCCCCCATCCAGTTCCAAACTCCCAGAGTTTCAGCTGTACAAGCCTCCAAAAGGGATTCAGATTTGACAAATTATCCTTGCAACATCCATGATTACTCACACAGTGGAACTGGGGAGCTGTGTATCTCTATGGGAAGGTAAAGATATCTTCCATCAAAGCACCTCAACAGAATCATGAAGTTGTCCATGTAGTCATGCCTTCCCATCCTACATGAGCCCTACCTTCTCAGACAAGGGAGAGGGCATCCTCCAGGGAGTTCTCCACCAGAGGTGCCTTCAATGTTCCAGAGGTATCCTGCTTTGTCTTAGCCATTTGTCAGGTTCTTCTAGAGCTCTATTCGGCCACCAGCCTAAACAAACTTCTCTTCTGAGCATCTATCCCCTTGAGGAGGATGCCCAGCTTAGTGTTGTACTTCATTAGTAATATTGCATGCTGAAGCCAGAATGGAAGTCACTGGTGCCATTCCTCCCCTTTTTTTGTCCACAGACATGCACATGTGCATCAAGTCATTGAATTCTCCTAGAATGTCATGCAATAGGAGGAGGAAAATAAATAGAGAATTTGTGCTGACTCAATCAAGTTTAATGTTATTTTCTAGATAGGGTCAACTGAGGCCCAGAGAAAGGAGATGATATGTACAGGGTCACATAGCAAGCCAATGGTGGAATGGAAAGCATTTCTTTAGAAGCATGTAGTCCCAAGGGAAACACAACTACACAAAGCAGAAAGTCATAACTCCTCTGTATAGAAATGAAGCCAACATGAGATATTTTTACAATATTAAAATTAGCAAAAATATCTCATGAAGATCTCATCAAAGGCCTGGCTATTGATACTGGCTAACAAGGTATTTCCTCTTCCCTACTGTGATAATGAAGAGGCAGGGTGGAATAGGACAAAGAATACTGGTTCTTGTGTTAGGATGGTTAAATCAAGAATCTATAGCAAGCACCTTGGAGACAGTCAATGGAGACACTGGAATTATGAAAAAGGTCGTGTTTCAGAATGTAGACTAAGGGAGCAGGGAATGACTCTGGGGAAATGGAAGCAATGGTAGAAGATGCTTCATTTCAGAGACCTGCAATGAGAGCCAGTCATCAAATTCCCAATCTATCTTCAACCCCAACCTGAGAACATTTATGAAAAAAAATGTGAGGGTATTACTTTAGAAAACTGCAAGTCCATCATTGGGCTGAGATAACTGGTTCCCACTGAAAATGATAAATTCTTTGCAACCAATCACTGAATTTGAAGATTTTATTTTCTGATGCTTTAACAAAAATTGTCTAAAAGGACTAAAATGCAAAACACTAGAAAGAGTGGATGAGCATAGTTAGTCATTGACAAAGGCTTCCTCTGCCCCTTCCATTTCCTCGAGGAATTGCATAGCACAGCAGACCAGGATAGTCCATTTTGCCTATCATGAGGGTCATAGACAGAATTCAATAATACTTGGAGGGCTTACATCAAGTCTGAACTCAATGCGCAGAAGTGAATAGACATGACAGGCCAGATTGAGAGAACCCATGGAAGTAAGGAATGCCTGTAGAGATGTTTGTCAGGTGAGGTCAGTAATCAAAAGACTGGAATCAGGCAGAAGCCAGATAGTAGCAGGCCAAAGCAAAGTATGCAGAAGAATAGATGTCATGAAGGTGCAGAGACAAGAGTATCTGGAATTTGAGGCAAGAGACAGAGGATATGAACAGTCAGTTTTCAAATGAAGAAATTAAAGCTATCTGCAGTCATATAAAAATACTCTAATTCACTATTGATTAGAATAATGCAAATTGAAATAACTTTGAGATAGCTCCTCACATTTATCAGATTGGTTAATATGTTAGGAAAAGAAAATAATCAATGTTAGAGAGGATGTGAGAAAAATGGGACATTAATTCCTTGGTGGTGGAGTTGTGAACTTATCCCATCATTCTGGAAAGCAATTTGGAACTATGCCCAAACGGCTATAAAATTGTGTAAATCCTTGAATCCAGCAACTAGCCCTGTATCCCAAGGAAATCGTAAAAAAGAAAAAGGACCCACATGTACAAAAATGTTTATAGCAGTTCTTTTTGTGGTAGCAAAGAATTGGAAATTGAGGGTATGTCCATCAATTGGGAATGGTTAAATAAGTTATGTTATATGAATGTAATCAAATACTGTTGTTGTATAAGAAATGATCTGCAGGCAAATTTCAAAAAATCTGCAAAGACTTACAAGAACTGATGCTGAATGAAGGGAGCAGACCCAGGAGAACAGTACACATTGGTAGTAACACTCTGTGATGATCAACTATGATGATACACTTGGCTCTTCTCAACAATAAAATGATCAAAGACAATTCTAAAAGTTTTGTAATGAAAAATGCCATCCACATGCAGAGAAAGAAATATGACATCTCAATGCAGACTAAAGCATATTATTTTCACTTTTTAAAATGTGTTTCGGTTTTTCTATTCTTGTGTTTTTTCCCCTTTTGTTTTGATTCTTCTTTCACAAGACTAATAAGGAAATGTTTAACATGATTGCACATTTATAACCTCTATCAAATTACTCATTGTCTTACTAAGGGGAGAAGGCAGGAAGGGAGAGAAAAATATTTGGAACTCAAAAACTAAGATGAACAACAATGCCAGTATTAAATATTTTACAAAAAAAGGGAATGCTACCAAATTCATTTTAGGATACAAATGAAGTCTTCCCACACACACCAGGGAGAGTCAAAACAGAGAAAGAAACCTAGAGGTCAACATTTCTAATGAATTTTGATGCAGGAATATTGACTTTTAGCAAAGAAAGTACAGTCACATATACTATTAGACACTTATGATATTCTAGATATTGTTTTTATTGTTAGGAACACAAAGAAAGGCAAACTACATTCCCTACTCTTGAGAGGCTTATGGTAATAGTACATAAAAGATAATGGTTGTCCTTCATTCTGGAAGAAGACCACAACATCAGGGAGGTGATGCCATGACAAGCACAATAATTCGATTTGAGTTAGGGGGGACTATGCCAAGTCAGTAGTTTCACTTTCTCCTCCAAAGCCATCTGGGTCCAGTGGCCAGATAGGAATATGGACAACTGGAGATGGCTCTGGATGCAAAGCAATCAGGGCAAAGTGACTTGTCTAAGTCTATGAAGGTTATACCCTTCCCCATGTCATCCCCTGTCTATATCTTGCTGGCCATGATCTGACAGACTAGAATCCTGGCTGAGAGAGGATACAGTTTCACTATCACAGCTGAGAGAGAAATTGTACTACGTTGCCCTAGACTGCAAGCAGCCATGATCGCTGCTGCCTCTAGCTCTTCTCTGGAGAAGAGCTATGAGATCTCTGAGGGGCAGGTTATCCCCATTAGCAATGAAAGAGTCTGAGACCCAGAAGTTCTCTTTCAACTGTCTTTCTTAGGTATGGAATTCTGTGGAACCCACAAAACTCCCTTCAACTCCATCATAAAGTGTGATGCTGGCATCTATAAAGATCTGTATGTCAATACCATATTGTCTTGTGGTACCACCATGTACCCAGGCATTTCTGACAGGATGCAGAAGGAAATTACAACCCTAGCCCGCAACACTATGAAAGTGCAAATACTCCTTCTAGATTGTAGGCTCCATCCTGGAGACTCTTACAACCTTAGCAGGAGTATGATGAGTCTGGGCCCTCCTTTGTCCGTTGCAAATGCTTCTAAGTGGACTTTTTCAGTTTTTTGTTTGTTTGGTTTTGGGGGGTATGTTTGCTTTCTTTTATATTTTTATCAAAAGGATATGATAATTGTCTTCAAAAAAGAGATTGACTTGGCTATATTGGTTTGTTTGTTTGCCCTTGCCTCAGGATTTAAAAACTGGATAGGTGAAGGTGATGAGGAGTCTAAGTATGTTGGAGGCAGTTATTCCCAAAGTTCCACAATGGGTCTTCAGGACACTGATTGAATATTTGTTTTTCCTTTTTAAATGTCATTCCAAATAATTGTCTAATAGGTTGTTACAGAGAGCAATTTGCCTATATGAAGGCTATCCTGCTCTATAAATTATTAGAGCAAAGGAGCAATTTAACAAAAAAAAAAATCTAGAAGGGGGGAGTACTAGTATTGCTTCTCATGTAAATTATGTAATCCTTTAAAACAGTTTTTATATCTTCCACCTTAATGTTTGATATTTTTTTTAAAAATTGTCACCTAGAAATCCCTGCCTACCTCCAATATAGATGTGAATGAAGACTTTGCAGTCTTCCCCCAGAGTTTTATGAGATTAGTGCCAGTACTTGGGGGAGGGGAGGAGCTTTACCAGTATGATGATTTTAAGACCAGTTCAAATATACGTGCAAAAAAGCCCAAAAGTTCAAACAACGTTTTTGATAGATAAAGCCATCCCCAATACTCATAGAGGCACTTAGCAGAAGAGACCAAAATCATACAGTGACAAGACAAGCTGCTTGTCATGCTGTTGTCCTGTCTATTATTGAAGAAGCACCAAGGATGCTCTCAGTGGGCCTACAGAGAATGAGTTTTTATTCCAATACTTTTATTCAAATATAAATAGTGGTGGCTGAAATCACCTGTGCAATAACTCTAAGGACCATTAAATACAGCACAAGAGCAAGATAGAAACTTGTCCCAGGATTATTTCAATCTGAAGTCCATCAAAAATGACAACAATGATGATGATGATGATGGTGATGATGATGATGACAGAACACATTTCCAGAATGCTTTATAGCTGAGAAAGCACTTCGCCTACATACTGTGAGCCTCATAATAATGCTACGAGTTTTAGAAGACAGGTATCATTATCACTTTTTTACAGACACACACAATGGGGATCAACTGGCTTATGCACAATTACACAGCTAGCAAATTTCAGAGGCAAGATTTGGAACCAGGTCTTGCTGCCTCCAAATTCAGTCTTCTTTATTAAAAAGTAGACCTTCACAAATAATTTTGGGTTTTTTTTTCCTTTTTTAGGGAGGCGGGCTTCTGTGGAACCCATTTTCAGTAAATTTTTTCCATCAACCCCACATACAAAAATAAGGAATTTGTGATAGCAGGAAAGGGTTACTCAGCATTCCCATAAGGTTGATCCAAGTGATTTCAGCATGCATTTATCATGGCAGCATTCTATTTTGTCTTTTAAAAAGACTCAGGAGCTTTGCAAATTGGAAAATCAATTCTTGTGCATATGTTGCATTCTCAATGTGGTAGAGAACAAGAAAATAACTCACTTTTCAGTTTACCAATCTTTTTTTTTCTCTTAATCCTTAGTTTAATTTAAAAAAAGCATTCAGAATATTATATTTTTAAATTATTAAGCATTTATTTTATCTTTCCCTTCCCAATTTAAAATCACTTTCCACACAATCACCCTGGGAGGTGGACTGTGCCAACATTATTACCCCTATTTTTAGATGAGGAATTTGAGGCTCAGCGAGGGCCATAGGCTTCTCTGAAAGCCCAAAGCTTTTCCTTTCTTCTAGGTATCTAGGTCTCATAAACAGGTGTAAAGAGAGGCAGAGATGGCAACGAGCTAGAAACTGTTATTTCATAGGATTACAGAGAGAATCTTTGCAGTAATCAAAATTTCCTCCTTTTTTGATCCCAAGAAGGTTTGTATGAATATACAAAAAGGTTATCTACACCTGGTAGGCTTTCAAGATTCTTTTTTGTTCCTAGTAGATTGCTACACCTTGAAGGAAGTGAATGCTGAATAGTTCAGCTGTGTTGGAAGGAGGTAGCAAGGGTTTTAGGCAGGGCCAAGTGGCCCTCACAAAGAGAGTCTCTGGACAGATTGGTTGTAAGATACAGCTCAGTACAGTGAGTAAAGCAGAGAATTTAGAGGACCTAGGTTCAAATCCTATCTCTACTACTTCCTGTGGGCAAGTCACTCGAGCTGGTTTAGGCCTCAGTTTTTCAGCACCCAGACCATCACCAGTAGTCCTGTTTGCTATCATCAGGCCATGGGATAGAATGGTTCTGGAAAAGGCAAGTGAGAAGATGTCTCCGTATAACACGCCCCTCACTTATCATAATCATAACGTGCAAGTCACGTCATCGTTATTTTGGTTGGTGTGATCCTCTTTGTAATCAAAGTGCAAACCATTATTATTGTTACTTCTCATCTCTAAAATGAGAGAGTACAGAGGGGCTCTGCGATCTCTTCCTCCTCTCCATGTGATCTGATCCTAGCAAGATATAGTACTAGACCCTAAGAGGTGTCGTAGTTTGACTGTCCTGATATGGCCAGTTCCTAAGGCAGATCCTGGCTATAGCAGTGGTATTGAATAGCAGTCTAGGGGAGAAATAACAAACAGATGAAAAAGTTATCCATGGCTTACACACAGTCTTAAATGTTTATTGTAGACCTAGAAAGGTGATTAATGAGACATGAAAAGGAATGTTTATCCCACACTCTGCATTCTTGAGCGGCTGGTAAGAAAGCTACAATTTCCATAATTCCTTTGGGTTGTAATCTTGATAGGTTTCTGAAGCTAAGAAGAGTTTGGTTGGGCTATCAACCAGCCAAAGACAGAGTTCTATGAATACATGTGAGAAAGGGTCAATGGAAGGGGCAAAACCTGAGACCATTATTTTGGAGTCTATGGTGAAATCAGTTTTTCTCTAGGAGAAAGGAGAAAAGGAGATGGAATCAATGGCATGAATGGCTCTCCCTCACAGGAGTCAAGGGATGTGAGTTCAAATTCTAACCACTAACTCCCTTTGTGACCTTAAGAAAATTCCCTCACACTTCTGTATTCATTTCTTATTTGTAACAGATGAGATAACCCCCCAAGGTCTTTTCCATCTCAAGATATATTCCTATTTATTTTTGTGGGGGAGGGGCAGTGGGGTAGGGGACAGAGCAGAAAAATAACTGCTTGGGGACAATTCAGGAAGGAAGAGGAAAGAGGAATGGTAGAACAGAGGAGAATCTGACTATAGGACAGTCATGTCAAGAGAGGGAGGGAGAGCCTCATCTACCAGAGAGTACAGCCCTCATTCCTTTATTGATGGGATGAGAAGATGGATAGGCATTATAGTAAAAGGACCTTGGAAGTGGCACAGAAGATCATTTTAAAGATGAGGAAACTGACACCCAGAGAATTTAAGTGACTTGCCCAGAGTCATATAATATCTAGTCTCCAAGGCAAGAATTAAACCTAAATCTTACTGATTCCTAATCCATGGTTTCATACATCAGGCAACACAAAATCTCTTAGTGTAGATTGTAGAGGAAGCACAATCCTCTGCGTAATTCAAGATGTTGATGCTTTGGATCAAAGTCTCTTTTGTCCCATGTTGGCTATAGCTGTTTCGGATGATCTTTGAAATCCAGTGTCTATGCATTAGTAACCAAACAAACCAAATCATGTGTTAGAATTCTTGGGGCTACCTCCTGAAAACCCATTACCTAACCTTTCACAAATACTCTTGGCCATCCTTTAAAGGTTAGAAAACTGATAGCATTGGTAGTTAACTAAGATAAAAAAGATAATACAGTGGAAAGGAGAGGGATTGGAATCAGAAAACCTAGACTCTGCAGCAGCTCAATCACAGGCTGAAGATGTGGCCTCCAATGGGTCATAGCCCCCCCCCCCCCCCACTGGCGAAGCACACCAGAATTTACACCTAAAGAAATGGGAATTTCATCCTAGTTTATCTATTTACCCTAGCTATGGGACATTGGAAAAGTCGCTTAACCTCCCCCAAACCTTAGTTTCCTCAGCAATTAAATAGGGATGCTTAACACAAGTCCTAACTGTCTCACAGAATTATTGCAGAAGCCCTTTGCCAACTCTCTACTATATGAGGAACCTCGCCATCCCTACCCTGTTATGTGATCAGTAATTCAGTAAATACTGCTATTTCCTCCAAGAACTATCACCCTATCTCTCCAATCACCATTCTCTTTGACTTTCCTGTCTACAACATTCCTCTTTGTCACTCTGTCTGTCTGTCTGTCTGTCTGTCTGTCTGTCTGTCTGTCTATCTATCTATCTATCTATGTGTGGTCTCCTATTAGTATGTAAGCAAGGACTCTTGCTTTCTTATTTGTTCCTCCAGAGTTTAGCACAGTATTGTAAGCACTAAGGGAATGCTTAGATATCCATTCCAAGAAGATAATGGATATGAAAGTGCTCTGCAAATCCCAAAGGTTATAAAAAAGTGAGAAGCAATTATTATCATTGACTCCAAAATCAATTAGTGGTAAGGAAGAGAAAACAACAGTCTATCCTCAGCTCAGTTTAGTTACTTCCAAGGGGTCATGTGGGGGCAATGTTCAATGTCCTTCCTCTGCAAAGCGATCTTCATCATCCTAGAATCATTGCTGTGGCCTAAAGTAAAAAGTTTCAGGGAGGCCCAGCTCACATGCAAACACTACTGGGAGGGGAAGGGCAGGGGAACTTTCAATTCTTCAAGCATTTAAAGGATTACTACTGTATGCAAAGCACTCTGGCAGGCATGGAGGATATGAACAGCCTCTGTTCCCAAGATGTTTACACTCTGGGAGGGGAAAAACATGCCCAGAAGTAAGCAATTACAAATCTCTACACAAATATCTTTTTTTTTTAAATTGATATTTTATTTTATTTTTCCAATTATAGGTTATGGAAGTTTTTCAACATTCATTCACTTGCATATTTATAAATTATACATTTTTCTACCCCCTGCCCTTCCCACCCCCCTCCCCCCAGCAGTGAACAGTCTGGTAAAAAAAAAAATAAAATATATATATATATGTATATATACATTTGTGTTTAACATATTTACATATTAGTCATTTTGTGTATGAGGAATGAGGACTAAGAAAAAATAAAGAAAATCGTGAGATGGGAATGAAAAACATAAGAGAAGTTTTTTTTGTTTTTTTTTTTTAAAACTGAACATAGCTAGGTGGTGTAGCAGATAGAGCACCAGCCCTGGAGTCAGCCCTGAGTTCAAATCTGACCTTGGACACTTAATAATTACCTAGCTGTGTGGTCTTGGGCAAGCCATTTAACCCCATTTGCCTTGCAAAAACCTGAAAAAAAAAAGCCTTTAAAAAGGGAACATAGAGGTGGCAGAGCCAAGATGGCGACAAGAGAGGATCCTCTCAGACACTGTCTCATAAAACTTATAAACTAAGGACTCTAACTAAATTTTTGAGAGACAGAACCCACAGAGGGACCCAGTGAAGCAGTTCTCCTACTCAAGGTAACCTGGAAAAGAGCAGAAAGGCTCTGCTCCCTGGGGTCGGAGGGGCAGCCCGCCAGAGGGGTAGCCTGCCAGAGCCAAAGAACTTCAGCCTCCCGGAGGCAGCCCCAGGGTGCTGGGAGCAGCAGCTCACAGCAGTGGGGGAGTTTCCTGATCTATGCCCTGGGGAGCACCAGGTACAACTTGGGAGAACAGCGGGGGACCTCTGCCAGAGTGAGCATGTGAAGCCCAGCCCTCAGGGCACACAGTGAGCAGCCTGGCCAGATCCAGGAACAGGAAGCAGAAGCTGGCAAGCAGGAGCCCCCAGGGCATGAGCCCATTGAGCTGAAGGAGGGGAGTGGAGAGAGACTGGCTAGCTCTGTCCTCTGCCCCTGGAACAGGACTCTGGGGCTCTGACCACATTCAGATCCTGATCACAGTCTAGGCTCCCCATAAAACAGCAGACCCCCCCAACCTCAGCCCTGTGGCAGAGGGGGTCACTTATGGTCATTCACAGACCAGGAGGGAGGACAGCACCTCACACACTGAGATCCTTGTTGGAGTGTTCCAAAAGCTCAGGAAGCACCCCAAAACCAGGATCAGGCTGGAAAATGAGTAAGCCGAGTAAAAAAGAGAAACACCATTGAGAAATACTTTGCCTGTGAGCCCAAGAAGGATCAAAATACTCAGTCTGAAGATGAGGAAGCACAAGCTCCTGCATCTAAAGACTGCAAGAAAAACAAAAATTGGGCTCAGGCTATGACAGAGCTCAGAAAAGACTTTGAAAATCAAATGAGCGAGATAGAAGAAAAAACTGGGAAAAGAAATGAGAGAGATGCAGGAAAAACATGAAAATGAAGTCAGCAGCTTAGTCAAGGAAATCCAAAAAAATGCTGAAAAAAATAGCATGCTCAAAACCAGCTTAGGTCAAATGGATAAAACAGTTCAAAAAGTTATTGAGCAGAAGAATGCTTTAAAAAGCAAAATTGGCCAGATGGAAAAAGAGATAAGAAAGCTCTCTGAGCAAAACAAATCCTTCAGACAAAGAATAGAACTTCAGGCCAATATGTTTCATATAATAATATTTTTCTTTATTACAATGAGATATTGCAATGATATGGAAGGGGGGAAGGCAAGGGGGAATGAGGGAATCTTTGCTCTCATCACAGGTGGCTAGGAGAGGAAACAGAATATATACTCAAGGGGGTATAGACATCTGGAGTAAGAAGGAGGGGGGGTGGACAGGGGGAAGGGGTGGGGATGTGAATGATGGAGAAGAGTATGGACCATGGGGAGAGAGTGGTCAGATATAACACATTTTTCTTTTTAACTTCTTGCAAGGGGCTGGGTTTAGATGGCCTGTTCGGGACCATAGGGCCCAGTGGATGCGGGGCCTAAGGGGTGGTAGGGGGACTCGGGGCCTCTTGGCCCCAGGGCCAGGGATCTGTCTGCTGCACCACTCAGCTACCCTACAGCAGAGGCAGAGTGAAAGGAGAGAGAAAATATAGTACATGGTAGTAGAGAAATATGAAAGGAGGGAGTTGCGATCAGCAATGGCAACTGTAGTAAAATATGGAAGTAACTTTTGCAATGCATTTATCATAAAGAATGTGATCCACCCGCAACAGAGTTGTTGGTGTTGGAACACAGACTGAAGCACATTTTTATTATTATTATTATTTTTGGGGGGTGCAGGGCGAATGGGGCTGGGTGGCCTGCCTGTGGCCACATAGCGGGGTGATGGTTGGGTGTCTGAGGCCGGATTTGGACCCAGGTGCTCCTGGATCAAGGGCCAGTGCTCTGTCTGCCACCCAGTGACCCCTACTATTATTACTATTTTATTTTATTTTGGGTCTTTTTTTTCCCTTTTTTTTTTTTTTTTTTGGTTTTTGCAGGGCAGTGGGGCTGGGGTGGCTTGCATGTCACACAGCTGGGTGATTGTTGGGTGTATGGGACCAGATATGGGCTTGTGTGCTCCTGGCTCCAGGGCTGGTGCTCTATCCACTGTGCCACCTGGCCATACCTACAATTATTACTATTATTTTTTTAATTTTAATTTTTTCTCTCCCTTTTACTTTATTGCTCAAATGAGTCTATATTTTGGGGGGGAGGGGGCATTTTGTTTATGCTTAAACAAGAATATTTTATTAATGTATACAGAACATTATTTGTACAAAATGAGAATAAATAAATATTAAATCAAATCCAGCCTCAGACACTCAATAATTACCTTGCTGTGTGGCCTTGGGCAAGCCACTTAACCCCACTGCCTTGCAAAAACTAAAAAAAAAAAAATGATCAAAGGCATTGCTCTGTATTTTTGTTACAAGATGAGGTCTGTGTATGCTCACTTTTACATCAATGTTGTCATTCAAGAGAATGGCTCACCCACTGAAATCAGAAATTTCTTGGATGAAAAATACATCCGAAGAGGGCTCATGAGACCAGGTGTTCCTTGTGTGATTTTCTCAAGCCCAAAAAGATGAGTCGAGTCTTGAGGGAAATGATATTGAAATTGTACCAAACTCAGCTGCCCTGATCCAACAGGCCACTACAGTCAAAAACAAGGACATCAGAAAGTTTTTGGATGTTAAATATGTTTCTGAGAAAGGCACAGTGCAACAACCTGATGAATTAAGTTGCATAAGATGCCAAAGGCCACGTCTTGAGGAATCGACACTTATTCAGATGTCAAAATAAAAATACTTTTTGCCATTTGGAAAGGAAAAAAAAGTGAACATAGTATCCATTCAGATTCTGTGGTTTTGTTGCTGTTGCTGTTTGCTTCAGATGTGGATGGCATTGTCCATAATAGGTCTCCTGGGGTTGTCCTTGATCTCTGAACTGCTGGGAGGAGCTACATTCACCATAGCTGGTCAACTCACAATGTTACTGTGTTCTTGATTCTGCTCCTTTCACTCAACATCAGTTCATGTAATTCTTTCTATGCTTCTCTAGAGCCTGACCATTCATAGTTTCTTATAGAACAATAGAACTCCAAAATATTCATATAGCATAGCTGGTTCAGCCATTCCCCAATTGATGGGTAGACCCTTGACTTCCAGTTCTTTGCCCCTACAAAAAGAGCTGCTATAACTATTTTTTCTACACAAATATTCACCTGGGGGTGGCTAGGTGGTGCAGGGTGCAGGCCCTGGAGCCAGGAGGACCTGAGTTCAAATCAGACCTCAGACACTTAATAATCACCTAGCTGTGTGGCCTTGGGCAAGCCACTTTAACCCCATTGCCTTGCAAAAAAAAAACCCTAAAAAAAAAGAAGTATGGGGTCATTAAAGGAATTTTGCAATTCCCAAATTCAATTCCCCCTGTCTATTCTCTTTGGTCTGCCTAATTCTAGGTTCAATTGATTAGTCATTTGTACCATCTGTCCCCAATATACATCCTGATGGATATATTCTACAGCCCATCTGCATGTCAAAGGAACTAATAAATATAAATCACTTTGCTAATGTTAAAGTACTATGGAAATTTGTTCCCTATGAAAATAATCACAGAAATTGTTCACCCTGCTGCAATTTGAATACTAGTCCTTCTTTATCTTCATGATCTTTCCTGTATAGATATAATGTGAGCCCAGATTCTTTTGAATGGTGTCTTAGAGCCTTTATTTTGTCTGTAATCCATTTTTAATTTTCAGCAAACTATTGGAGTAAGCAAGATTTACTTGTTTATATTGTATCCCATAATTTGTGTCTGCTTTCCTTCCTTCTAGATTTATTAACTTTCATCTTTGCTCTAAAAAGTTGATGGTCTTTCTGTATAGAAAGATAATTCAGGAATGCCTATCACATTATTAAGGAGTCATTTCCTGTAGGTTAAAATCAAGTTAATTCTGTTTTGGGGAGATATTTTTCTGTGCTTGTCATTTTGAAAACATTTAACCCAAGCACTTACATAGGTGACCAAATATCTCCTGGAATTATGATTTTTGTTTAGTTTGGACATTTGACAAAACCAACTCCATGGATTCCATTGTTTGTCTCTCCTGGAGAGGTTGTGAGCATTTCTTTCATTGAGCTGAATCTTTCTTATTCCAGATATAGCAAGAATGTCAACAATGACACCATCCAGTTCCTTCAGTTTCATGTTCACTCACCAGTCACTAGAAAAGGCTCTAACATTTAGAGGTCCAACAACCAAGGCAATATCATTTCTAGCATTGCCCAACCTACTGTCACTGCCTAATAGTGTAGACATGAAAGGGATTGGTACAGCTCTGAGGGACACTTTCTAATTGCCTTTAGCCTATGGATGGCCTCATCAAATATCTACCATCAAGTGATCAGCTGACACTACTGCTGATCTTCATCTTAGAGAGTTATTCTGGTCCTTGGGGAGTAGGATCCCTTTTCCAGCATGGTAGAAACTGACAGAACTTGTCACATACACATACACAAGCATATACAAAATGCATACACACCTACACAAAAGCCATACAAATCATTTTCGCAGATGAGGCTACCATCAACTAGGATATTTAGGAAATATCACCTCTGATAGGAGGTGACATCTGAACAGACACGAGGAAGGAAAATCTGCCATCCTCATCAGAGACACAGAAGCAAGGAGACAAAGTCACCCTATGGAGGGAGCAAAAAAAGCCAATTTGACTGGACCATATGTGAAGGGCAACCTGACATATTTTAAGCAATTCAATCCCATTGTAGGGCCCTGAGAGAAACTAGACAACTTTCCTTGGATTAGAGGTGGAGGTAATGAAGGGAATCAATGACCAGGGAGGGAAGGGAGAAGGGTTTCCCAAGACAGCCTTGCCCACCTCCCCAGTGATGAGATCCACCAATCTGACACTTTTGGCAACAAAATGCTTGCCCAACTGACCACATCACTGCTGAATTGGTCCCTCAGGCCCAGAAATGTTGTCAGAAAAATGTCAGTGATGCTTAGTATTTGGAGCCAGGTCCTGCATAGAGTCGTGAAGGCCACAAGGGCCTGCTTACTTCTCATTTTTTAATTGTTGACACAACTTTTTGGGTAAGAAATCAATTTTGCATGAACTATATGTGCACAGAATACATTTATAGTTTCAAACCACATGACTCAGCCAAGAAAAAATAGCCTTGCATATCACAAGCTAACCTACATCCCAGTCACCTTCTGGCCTTTCAAGACTCTATTGGTCTGGGGGCGGCTAGATGGCACAGTGGGTAGAGCACCGGCCCTGGAGCCAGGAGTACCTGAGTTCAAATTCGGCCTCAGACACTTAATAATTACCTAGCTGTGTGGCCTTGGGCAAGCCACTTAACCCCATTGCCTTCCAAAAACTAAAAAAAAAGACTCTATTGCTCTGTCCCCTCTCATTTTCATTTACTTTGCCTCACACAGGGTTTCTAAGAGTTGGATGCCTAGAAAATGTTTCTTTTCCCTCTTGGAGGCAGGATGTAAGAGGAAACATTGCTATATCTCAGCAGAAGGACTAACAGATGGTTGATTTCTCATAACTGATAGTCATAGATTAAAAAAAAGTTCCCAGATATTAAATCCAAATAGTTTCATGAACAAAATAATTGCTATCTTCTAATACTTCCCAAAGGAACCAAATGAAAGGTTACTCTTAGGGCCTGTGGACAGAGGGATCAAAAGATACAGGGGGAAGAAGGTGGGATTTTCTCTCCACATGCTTTCACCCTCTTTGAAATGGCCTTGATTTATTTTTTATTTTGTTTTGATATGGTTTATCCTATAGATTGTACCTGGCCAAAGGCTAAATTTGGGCTGAGAGCCCCAAGTAAGCCATTGATTCATTAGAACCTTTTTTTTCTTTTCTAGCCTCAGCTGGATCATGTATGTCTCAACTGTTGAGCTGCTATGGAACACAGTAAAGTCATTATTATTGGAAGATAAGGTCTTTGTATTGCAAACAAACGTATGTGCGAATTTCACACGTTCCCCTATTTCCTACAAGAACTCAAGTTAACTCAAGATTTTTATAGAATGACAGTTGGCTTCATGACTTGGGTCTCATTTAAGCTAAGGAATGTGGTCTTCCTCAGGAGCTACACACAGGACTCCAATGAATGAATATCCTAATTGAACTTCCCTGTTTAAAGAATTGAGAGTGCTATACACCAAAGAACTAATAGAACTAGATCAACTCTTCCATTAAACTATTACTATTAGGCAGTTGGGTGCGTTTAAATGTATGGCTCTGAACCTAACCTGTGGTGCAGCAGCAATGTCCTGGATGACCTTTCCATGTTGAATCTAGCGGTTGCTCTAAGATGCCAACATTCATATTCCTCTGATGCCCGAAATATCACGTTGCCTCTTTGTATGCATCCAGTCTGACAATGCAGTGACTTCACATATAGAACACCCATTGAACTTCACAAACTGACAGGCTCACAATTGTTAGTGTCCCATCAGGATCCCTTCTGTGTTCCTTCCCTGCTCCTTCCCTGCCTCATTGTTCCCTTCTGATCAAACCCCTTTATCATGGGAAAGATTGATTGATTTCTCTCTTTCTAGAATGAAGATGATAATTTTTTCTACTTGCTAAACATGAATGGGTGGTGTGAGCATTAAGAGGGAGATCGAATGGACATTGGTTGATATCCTCAGGGGTATAATCTATTGTCATTATTACTTTGAAGGAGTCCTATTGTACAATTTGCTGCCATCCCTATTTGATAACCCAATACCATTGAACAAGGGGATATTACCCTCATTTGAAATGAATACATTAAAAATACAATGTAGACCTCACCTTCACAGCTTTACACAATTTTAACAGTTCTCAAATGACTCTACAAATAGGCAAGCCTCCTCCCCCCACCCTGAAACTATTACTCTCCTAAATGTGTTCATGAACAGGGATATTGGAGCACCGTCTCTTCACTCTTCTGAAATGATGTAAAGACTATTTGACAATTATTTTAGGTTTTCAGGTCTTCGTGTTAAGTGAATCAATACCAAGATCGATCTTCCTCCTGGAAGATGGGAAAAGACATTGTATGTAACTAACACCCTGCAGAAACTCTGAGTCTAAGCTTTTAGATTTATTCTAGCACTGCTCTAAAAAAATCAGCCCTAACTCCTTAAATCTCACTTCATGTTGCTATTTCAATCATTATGGATGGACTTTGTTGGGCTTCTCCAAGATACTAGATTATTTATTAAACACTGTCTGTGGATTTTTCAACAAGTGGTGACATATGTATTCATTGGAAAGGAGAAGTACCCATCTGGAAGTCAGGGCAGAGAAATGCCTATTAACCATAACCGAACAAAACTTGGTTGGGTTACTGGTCAAAAAGGGTGGTGACCAGGAGGCTGTTAGTTCACAGCATATGTTCTCACCTCATCCTCTTTTCCTTATGTATCACTATCTTTCAACTCAGACTAACTGAAGCTGCAAGGAACCCAGAGAAACAAAAGAGTTGACATGGGTCAGGTGAGTCAAACCAGTGCCACCAACTTGGCTGTCATTTTACCTCAGATGCTGAAGGAGATAGCCCAGAACTCTAACCTCCAGAGCTTTGGGAACAGCAGTGACTTTCCCCTCATCCCCACAAGCCAACAGTCATGGTTCTTTTTTTATAAATTTAAAATCTGAGATAACATTTGAACTCGGGTCCTCCTCACTCCAGAGCCAGTGCTCTCTTCTCTGTGCCCCCTAGCTGCCCCCAGTCATTTCTTGTGTGGACCTTGAATCCATCATTGAGAGGAACCATCCCTGTGAAGGAAGGGACCATCTTCTTCATTACCATTAACATAAAACACTGAAAATTTGTCTCTGACAAAGAAGGTAAGCCCAAGATTCCAGGAAATGTCATGGTCTGAAGACTTTTTTGGTAGGGAAAACCTTAACAACTGGTGTTAATTGGGATAGGGGAGGAATAATCAGGAAAGGTCTTTTGTTAAGTGCTTCTTATACTGAACCTTGGTGGTAGTAGACAGTAATTTTAAGAGGTGGAAATAAGTCCCTTGAGGGCAAGAACTCTCTTGTGTTGGATGTATCTTGAACCCCCAACACAGTGCCTTGAATACAGTAGGAGATTCATCAATACTGGTTGAATTTATTTATTAAAAAAATGTTGATTGAATGACTACAATGTACAAGACACTGGTTGACATTGGTTTTATATCAATGATTTGATACAGTGTCTGCCATCTCAACACCCACATGAAGGTTAATGGAATTATCAAATGGTGGTCCTTTGAATATCAAGCTATTTACTAATGAGCAAGAACAGGTTGTGTAAGTAATGATATCTGTACTCAGTTTCCATGTTTTAGCAGAGTATTCATTTTGTTTGGAAACAGAAAAAGGAAGCCGATGAAATGGAATGCTAAGAAGAGAATTAGATAGCATTAGCAAATCACATCTTGGTACATGCCAATCAGCTCATCTATCTCACTTTCTGCACAAGCCACTTCTCTTTCCACGTTGGGTATTGGCAAAGAGAATATCTATTCTATACTGAGAATACTTACTATGATGAGTACCTCCAAATTCACTGCCATTCCCATTTTCATTGAATATTGGTTAAAAAATATTTTTAGACACGCTAACATTTCGACTGTTTGTTTGCCTTAATTTAAATATCTAAATAAAGCTTGTACATATGCGTGTGTGTATCCACATGTATATAGATGTATAGAAAAACACTGCAACAAAAGGGTGGCATTTGTAGGCAATTTGGGGTCGCCTTCCATAGTTTCCATGACAATATCATCATTCCCCTTTGTGTCATCGTGGAGCGGTTTGATTTTTTTATCCAATCTTTTCTTTGTTCACATTTTGGCAGCTGAGCTTGACAGCAAATGCATTCTTCTCCTGTTATTAACTAGCTTGGTTCAGGCTAGTTGGGTGAGTACACAAGAACCTCCAATCAAATATCTTTGAGGTTGGGGGAGGGCTGAGAAGCAGCAGAGAGGCAGCCAAAATGCTCATATCTCAAGGCCCTATTCATTAATTCAGCCCACACTAAGCCCCTTTCCTTTACCTCCTTCATTACTACAGCTAAGTAATTTTTGTTTTCCATAATATATCAACCAAAATCACTGGTCTTCTTTACAATTGTAGGGCTTGCCTGGTCTTCCTCCCTTTTCAGGTTAAGTCCCAATAATAAGGGGGACATTATCTCTGGTTCATTTTCATAAGCTACATTCATTTGTAGTCAGGTTGATTTCCTGTGGCTATTTTGTAGACTGGACTGTTTTCATCCATGATTAGTCTCCACCTGTTTTGTCTCACCAGTCAGCTCCTTTATGTGCCCTGAAAAACAGCTGGCCTTCCCTGAGGCTTGATGGGTACCCTGAAATTATCCACCAAACAAACATGAAAAAGGCAGGAAATGTACAATGTGGTATTTCTGACCATCCCCAATCCTCATAGGATGTTCAGAAGTCCACCATGTTTTCTATAGAATATCCATAGTATGGATGACATCTGGAGCATGATCAAAATATGTTTGTTTTGGGGGAATTGTGGGGTCATTGCTGTAGCCCATACTTTCTCTTCCTAATCCAAGCAAATCTTTCACTGAGGACAGTTCATTGGCATTTAACCACCATACTTTAAAGTATATTAAACTCATTTATATACATGCCTTGGCTTCCCTACTAGAAGGCACACTTCATGAGAGCTACAGGAATCATAGGACCACAGATTTAAAGCTAGAAAGAACCTTAGGAACCATTGAATCCAATCCACTCATTTCATAGAAACTGAGATCCAAGAAGAGTCATTTTTCATATTTGTAGCTCAAGAATCTTATACATAGTAAGTAGCCTTTTGAGAAATTCTTGCTAAATTAGTTTTGTTCTTCCTGTTCTCCATATACATGATTGTTTGTTTATATTTACCTCAAACATTCCTCCCTGTGGTTATTTCAGTCATTTTGGAATTAGTTAGGAATTGGAATTATGGTTAGGCTTCTCTGCCCTGTAAGATTATTTATTAAACATTGTCCATAGAGTTTTCAATGAAACAAACCCAGAGTAGATATATTTCAAATGGGAGCTCAAGAAATGTGTCATCAGTGAGCAGAGGTGAGAGGGTGTGGATGGTATTGTCTAATTTTATACTTTATTAATGGTGATTTAGACTTGAAATCAGAAAGACTCAAGTGTTACGCCTACCTTACACACTTACTAGCTATGTGATGCTGAATAAGTCACTTACCCACGCTCAGTCTCCATTTCCTTCTCGGTGCAAAGGGAAAATAATAGGGCCTACCTCACAGAGTTCTCCCAGGAATCCTACGCATATAAAGGACTTGCAACACTGGTAATATTAATTACAACAATTATAGAGTATCTTGCTTTTTCATTTGTATTTCCAGCATAGTGTTTTGCACACAGTGAGAGTTGAATAAATGCTTTCTCATTCATTCATTCTGATTTTTCCATAAATGAATGAATGAGGTATGTGTAATGGTACTATTGCCACCACCACCCTCCAGAGTTATCAATAATTACTGGCTTTTCTCATTTCTATAAGTTGATGAGAATGGTCTATCTATGAAATGAAGTGAATGAATAGATAGACTCTTAGAGATGTTTGTAGAATTTCAGTTTGGAAGGGACCATAACAATCTAATCCATACCTGAAAGGAATCTCCACTGACATCTCCAACTAGTGATTGCCCAGTCTCTGCTTAAAGATTTCCGAAGTGGAGAAGCCTCCTACCTGATGGACAGCTCCAATGATGAAAAAAGATTTTTCCCCTCACAAAAAACTGAAATTTTCATCTTACATTTAAATGTTCTTGGTTCTACCTTTTCAGGGCAAACTCAAGAAATTGAACCCTTTTACCATAATGCAGCCCTTGGATACAACTAGCACATGCATTATAATTTTTTTATTCTCCAGTCTAAAAGTCCCCAGTTACTTTAACTGATCTTCATATTCCATGAGCTCAAAGTCTTGCACTAAGCTGGTCATCCTTTTCTCAAAGCCAGCCAGTTTATCAATATTCTTGTAAAATATGACACTCAAATCTAAATCCAATATTCCATATGAATCCTGCTAAGGGCAAAGTACAGTAGTCCTCTCAGCTCCTTATGCTTGGAAGCTCTGGTGCTCTTAATATAATCCAAGATGTTACCAAAGCTTGTTTGGTCATCCTATCACTGCCAGCTCACATTGAACTTGGGCTTCACGGAAACTCTTAGATCTCTTAGATAAACCTCAGTCTAACTATGCCTTTTCTGTCTTATACGTCTGAGGGTGATTTTTTGAATTTAACTATAAAACTTTACATTTGGGATGGGGCAGCTAGGTGGTGTAGTGGATAAAGCACCGGCCTTGGAGTCAGGAGTACCTGGGTTCAAATCTGGTCTCAGACACTTAATAATTACCTAGCTGTGTGGCCTTGGGCAAGCCACTTAACCCCATTTGCCTCGCAAAAAAAAAATCCTTTACATTTGGGGCAGCTAGGTGGTGCAGTGAATAGAGCACCAGCCCTGGAGTCAAGAGGACTTGAGTTCAAATCTGACCTCAGATACTTAATAATTACCTAGCTGTGTGACCTTGGGCAAGTCACTTAACCCTATTGCCTTGCCAAAAAAAGTTTACACTTATCCCTCCTGCCCTAGCCTCTGATGATCTGACTGGGTCCTGACTTGGTCATTCAGTAGGTTTACTCTTCTTCCAAGTTGGTGTTAGCTATAGATGTAATGAGCATCTACACTGACATAGCCTTCTGGATCCCAGAGGTATCTCCAGTATCCTACTGGGGCATCAGAGGAGGACTTTGAGAATAGAGCTCTCCCATAAAGTCCTCTTTAGAGTGAGAAGCAAATGATTTGCTGATTGGGAAAATGCCATGATTTTCCTCTCTAAGTCATAGGACTTATAAGACAAAAGAACCAGAAGAGATCTGAGAGACCACCTGGTCTGCCCACTTTCTTTTTTTACTGCAGAGGAGTTATCAATTTTGAAAGTGAATTAATAATGAAATAGAATGCCTCTTTCCCCTATAGAGGATATGCCTCATCAGTGTAGGCATAGAAATGAGTGCTCCCTCCCACCCAGAAGTCCATCAAGTTAAGGGTTTGGCTTTCCTGCCTCCTCTACAATTAATATACTTTCCAGATTATCACAGAATGTCAACCAGGGCAATCACATAGATCCAACTTGGGAGTTTTAAATGGAACCTCTGAGGCCATTTTCCCAGGAAAAGTGCATATGTCTCTCTTATTCAACAGCCAGCAGAATGTTTCAATAACTTCTCTAAATATTGGTTCATTCACAGTATGTCACACCATTCCTTATCTTAATGTTCTATCAGAGGTGTGGGGCGTTTCCTGCCAACTCTCGAATAGGGGGCACAGGAACAGACACACACACATCCCAAATGGTCCTCAAGCAATTGGGGGGGGATATAAACCAATGAAGCAATGTGGATAAAGCACTGTCCTTGGAATCAGCAAAACCTGGGTTCAAGTTTCATCTTTAACACATCCTGATTGTGTGACCTTGCTAAGTTCTTAGTGACCCAGGTCACTCTCTGAAACTTGTCATTTGGCATCAGGAGAGGAACTTTCCATCTGGATATTTTCCAAATTGATGATAGCATAATTTCTGGGCTTTATTTAATTCCATCAGATTTGGGAAAAAAGCCTAGCATTCTGGCTCCCTATGTGATCTTTGGCAAGCCCCTTAGCCTCTCTGAACCTCAGTTTCCATTTTTCTAAAAGTAGTTTTGGCTTAATTTCTAAGATCCATTCCAGTGTTACATCTCTGCCCCTGTAGTATTATGTATGGGGTCTAAAACACAGATGTGACTGAAGTTTTTACTTTCTAACCTTCCACCTCCTTCATTTGCATAGCACTTTCAACTTTGTTTTCAAAGCTCTTTTACATTCAGTATCTCATTTTCTCATCATTCCCATCTGTCCCTCTTCTCACTCAGATGGTCATCACCTGAGTTTGGTTGCTCATTACCTCTCATCTGGACCACTGCAATTGCCTCTTAATTGGTCTCTCTGCTTCCAGGTTCTTTCCTCTCCAATCCATTCTCCTCTTAGCTGCTAAAAATCCTTTTCTAAAGCTCAGGGATATCCAAGGATAGCCAGTTATCTTTAGGATGAAATATATATTTCCTGTATGGCATTCGCCAACTAGCCCCGATCTCCATTTTCAGACATACTCCTTGTTACTCTACTTCCCAAACATACTTTTCCTGCCAAAAGAGCCAACTTTATGTTCTCAGACTCAGCATTTCAGCTGTTTCCTCCCATCTTTGCTCAGGATGTCGCTCTAGCTTTAGTTAACTCCTTCCTGGCTCCTACATTAGAATACTTAGCTTCCTCCAAGGCTCAGTTGAGGTGTCAGCTTCTCTAGAAAGCTTTTCTTGATCTCCCCTTCCAGTTTACCATCCCTGTCCCTGATCCCAGCTGTTGGTATTGTCTACCTTCTCAAATGACCTTGAATTTATATTCAGTGTCCATTTGAGGGGAGAGACTGTGTTGGGTTTTGCTGGGTATACCTAGGTCCAAGCCTCATGACAATAGTCCTGAAACCAGGCTCAGGAAGAAGTGGGGTTTGAATGCCACTCACTCACTGTTTGACTACAAGAAGGTCACCTGATCTCCCTGAGTTTTATTTACGAAGGGATGTGCCCTGTGGGCAATGCTTATTTATTGTTGGCTTACACATTGAGAGTAGGGCCTGTTTCTGCCTTGTCCTAATATTCTCAGTATCTTGTAAGAGCTAGTAAACAGTTACTGAGTTGAATTGGAAGATGGAGCTTGAAAAATCCAGAAGATCTGGGTTCAGATCCTACCTGCCTCTCATACGTATTATCTTTGTGACTGGGCACACCACTTAACCTCAATCAACATCAGCTCCCTCAACTGTAAATGGTTACAGAAACTTTCTGACAGGACTGGGGTGAGAATCATTTGATCATTAAGCATTTATTAGTCCCCCACTATGTACTATAGAAAAAAATATTTCAAGTGAAGCGTCTTGTAAACCTAGACATCTGCTATATCAAGGTCACCCAAATACTATGTCCTATTACTGGTCCATCAAGTCCAGGAGGACAGGCCCATGTCTGAGCTGAACAATGGTATCTTCCCCTCCTTCTCAGCTCAGGCTTCCACCCACAGTAGACTCTGAAGAAGTGTTTGCTGAATTAAAGTGAATGGTTACTCTAGGTCAGTCAACAGTGCCTACCATGTGCAGTGTGTTAAATGCCTAAGATACAACGAAAATCAAAAGATTGTCCCTGATCTCATGGAATTTCCACTCCAATGTGGAAGACAACATGCCAACAATGAAGTACAAATATGGCATAAACAAGTTAAACTAGAGATAATCTCAGAGGGAAGGCACTATGATGAAGGAGTCTGGAGAAAGAAGGGATATAAACAGATCTCAGGGAAGTCAGAAGGCACAGATACGAAGGAACGAATTCCAGAAATGGGGCACAGCCAAAGAAAATGCCTGGAGGATGGCAATGGAATGTCTTGTGTGAGGAACTGCTGGGAGACAGTATCACTGAATCACAGAGTATGTGGAAGGGAGTAAGGTCCAATTGGAATAGAAAGATGGGAGAGGAGAGAAAGGCTAGGTCACAAATGATTCCAAATGCTAACTATAAGATTTTGTATTTGATCTTAGAGGGGATAGGCAGCCAATGGAGTTCAGTGAATTGGGTGGTTGGGGAGGAGTGACATGGACAGATGTGCACTTTAGGAAGATCACTTGGGCATTTGAGTAGGAAGAGCCTTGTGGCAGGCAGACTCAAAGCAGCTCTTACAATAGTCCTGGGTGAGATGATGAGGGCTGATGTCAGAGGAGAGAGGAGGAGGATGTAGAAGAAATGCTACACAGGTACAATCGAAACAAGTTGGCAACACAGTGACTATGGGTAGGCAAGAGAGAGTGAAACCCAAGACTGTAAGCCTGGTAATGCCTTAAACAATAACGGGGAAGTTCCAAAGGAGAGTAAGACAATGACTTCAGTTTGGGACATGTGGAGTTTAAAATGTCTATAGGACATCTCATTTGATATGTCTAAGATTCAGTTGGAGATGTAATACTGGGTATCAACAGAGAAGTAATGACTGGATTGATACATCTGAGAAGCATCAGCATCAATGACAATGGAATCCAGGGGAACTGATGAACTCACCAAGTGTGATAAGTATAGAGGGAGAAGAGAAGAGGTCCCAGGAAAGAGCCCTGGGCAACACCCAGTTAGCAGGCATGACTATGGACAGATCCAGCAAAGGAAACAAGTAGGAGGGGAACCATGATAAAGCACATGATGAAAATCTAGAGAGAAAGGATATCTGAGAGAAGAAGGTGATCCAATATCATGGGCTGGAGAGGTCAAGGAGGAGGAAGGTCTGAAAAAAAGGCCCTTAGGGGATATTGGTACTATTGGTAACATTGGTAGCTCTTCTCTTTTCCATCTTCCTGATTCCTTAAGGCTTCTATTACCCTGCTCCAGCCAGCTGTCCTAGGTCTTTCTGTAGTCCCCCTCTCCTTTGGTCATCAGCTGACCATCAACACTCACCAGAACTCAAAGGCAATAAGCCAGGGAGTCAAGAGAACAAGGAATTGGTCTGCCACAAACACTATCACAAAGCTAAGTGACCTGTTGCAGGTCACCTTATCTCTGGATCTGCTTTCTCCTCTTTAAAAGGCGGGGATTGGACTGATGGTCGCTCAAGGCCCTTTCAGATATTCTATATATTAGAAGAGTCAAAGCTCCTACTGGGCCCTGTTGCTTCTGCTGTTCTATAATCTCTGTGTCCCCACCCACACACCCAGTACTGCACAATAGTCTGTACCCACACCATGTCATCAGCAGCTCTCATTGCCACCATATCATGAGTACCATCCTGCCCTGCCCTTCCCTTGCCCCCCTCCAATGACTTTCCTTTTCCAACTTGCCCCATGCACATATATGAGATTCAAAAAGTAAGCAAGATATGTGCTTATAACCCCATTTTACAGATGAAGAAACTGAGTCTTTTAGAGGTCACATAACTTGCTTGGATCCCCACAAGTTAGTGGCAGGGCTATGACTTGAATTCAAGTCTCCTTTCTGCAAAGTTTCCTGATTTAAAATTCACTCTATTTGTGCTTCCACTTCTCTTCTCCCCATGAATGGATGGATGGATGGATGAATGGATGAATGAATGGATGGATGGATGGATGGGAGTAAGGATGAATGGATGCATGAATGAATGCATGCATGCATGAAATAATGATAGAAAAAAAACAGCTGCTAAACATTGTGCCAAGATCTGGGAATATGACAAATAAAAGAAAGACAATGCCTACTTCTGAGGAGCTCACAGTGTAATAGGGAAAATAATACAAAGAAAAACTTCAGCGTATAGCGTAGATGGCAAGGCCTAGGCCTAAAAGAGATATAACAGTAGGACAGATAGTAAGATTCAAGCAATTTTAAGGTGTATCAGGGAGGTCTTGAAATCTTGTAGGGATGTGATCTCTGTCGCTGGAAAGAGGAAAGCAGATCTGAGTGATTCTGGGTTTCCTCTGGTGGGAGTGGAATTAAGGAGGCAGTATTCTACCCGGAAGGCAAAAGAAGAAGTGGTTTTTCTCGGACAAGTCGCACCCGCCGCCCCCCACCCCCTTAGTGCTAACTCTGGCTTGTCCCACTCCCAGGCTTCTCTGAAAAATGCAACTGTTTATTCTTTCTCAGATAGATTGAACCAACTCAGCATCTTCTTATTCTGTTCTTTGGAACTGAGAATTGATTTTCTATGGATTTTCAGAAATAAAGAAGACTATGGATTAAGCCCTGAGGGAGAACGACCACCTGTGAAGAGCTCAAAAAAGCTACAGTAAGAAGACAACGGGTAATGGCTTACCAAGCAACACCTGCTATTTTCCATCTCTTTTGTAGCTTTGGGTGTTGATGGGCAGCCTGCGAGACTGTTTCCTCCATATAGCATGCCTGCAGCTGGTCAATTTCCACTTGGTAAATCCAAGTGAATAGAGCACACTCACTATGGCTCCCACCAAGAGGCGCCCTACATCCCGTATGGTTTGCGGCATCCATCTTTACTTGAGTGTCTTTCCCCAGAAATTCTTTTAGTTGCTTAATGATAATTATGGAAGCATTTGCTATCTGTTATTGTGGGTTTCCATCTTCAGCTATTCTGGAATTCAACTCATTTCACTGTTAATGATTCAACTGAGGACTTTAGGAGAGCATTGAACTGGAAACTTAACTGGACTTTCTTATCTTCTGAAACTCATTCTGCAACATGAAATCAATTTGAAAACTCCTCCATACCCTCCATGTAGGATGGAATTCTAGACATCACTTTGATTTTTGCTTTTTTGGTTATTGGTGTGTCCAGTATTGATAGTGAGGGCTTTCTTCTTTTCCTTATTGCCATTTGGGCTGTTTATTATCAAGAATTTCCAAGTTTGATAACTAGGATCTGATAAAATTAGTTCTCTGCAATTAGATCTCTGGCAATTATTTATATATATATATATATGTGTATATATATAAATATATATATATATATATATATATATATATATATATACAGAGAGAGAGAGAGAGAGAGAGAGAGAGGCATCATGCATCCATCTTAATTTCAAGGGATTTTTATAATATTGAAAGTGGTTTTATCTACCATAAATATAGCTGTATCTGCTTTTTCTTTTCACTGAAGAAGAATTATTATAGGTTTTAATCTGATACTGCATTGGAAAGGAGAACCAAGGATATCTCAATGAGATATCTATGTGTTTGGAATTGTGGGTAGAAAAGGAGGGAGTTAACCATGGACCAGTTACTGCTAGAGACAGGTTGTTGACGATCTGTTTTTATGACTCTGCCTAATCATTTCCTCTTTGTTTCCTCCTCCTTTCTCCTTTTCTCTGTCTCCCTTTTTGTAAACTTGCCTCTCTCTTATCTGAGCTCCAGGGAAGCCTGGTGGCCTCCTCCCAGACTTCCTACTCAGCATCCCTCACAGTCTCAGTTAAAAGTCATAATACTATGCTGCAGAAGGGAGAGGTTTAGGGGCAGGCTGGAACCAAAGACAAATAGGACCCTTAATTTGGGGAATGGGGACAAGAAGGAACCAACAGGGATTAGGTCGCCTTGATCTGCTCCACGTCGTTCCATCTCCACAAACTGTGCCCACTACAATGAAAATCCCATCACCCCTAAACCCCCTTCTCAAACCTACACAATGGAAAAAGAATGAGATACTGGCCAATGTGAAAGCGATGGTATCCATCCAGCTGATTCCCTTGGTCTGGGAGGAGAGAATCAGGAGGTTGGAGTCTTTGTGCTAGAACTGTCTCTTTCTCCTGGAAGTCTCTCCACTGTAACCTATGCCTCCCCATCTTCCTGGATCTGGCCTTTAACCTGTTTCTGCCCCTACAACTGTGACCTTATCATATTGACTAGGAGGTTTATTCCTTGGCCTAGGGGCTAACATTCTTGCTACTTCGTAGGCATATCTGCCTCAGCCAATCATCTTGGTTTTATCAAATCAAATCATTATACATTATATTGTTAGGACATTATCATGATATCCTGGCTTTTAGTTTTGTAGCATATCCCTAAATCCTCTCTTGTGGGGATTCTGGGATCTGGGAGGAGCTATAAAGATCCCTCAACACAGCAAAAATGATGAAAGATGGCAATGGTCAATGTTGAGCTGGGGGAAATAGGCACACTGATATATCGTGGAAGAGCTTTGAATTGGTCCCAAATGTTTTAGGAAAAAAAATTAGAATCATGGAAGAAAAGTCATATATTCTTTGTCCCATAGTAATTTCAGAACTGGCATATACCACAGAGAGGTCAAAATAAAAAGAAAGGACCCATGCATACCCAAATATCCATGGCACCATTTTTGTGGTAGTAAAAAACTGCAAGACAAGTAGGTACCCATCTATTGGGGAATAACTGAACAAAATACAATATCTGAATGTAATGGAACATAGTTGTGTCACAAGAAACAGTGGAATGTTGAAGGACTTATACTTCTTTCAGAGTGAAGAAAACAGAACCAAAACATAAAATGACTCCACAGATGCAAATAAAAACAATGCTAAAGAGCAATGTAAGACTGATGAACAATAGAGCTAAATTGGAATGGTAGAAAAATGAATGGTAGTTAGGGTCTCTGGGTGGAGAACATGGTATAGTTGTCAGAAATGACTACTGTGTCTCTCAACTTGCCTAAATATTTTCATTCCTGCAAGGAAGAGTCCAGTAGAGAATAAGGATAAATAACTGTAGCATATAAACAAAAGGCAATAATAAAGTTGGAGATAAAGCACTCATCATATATATGAGAGAACTAGGAGTATTAAAATTAAAAAAAAATTTAGACACTAACTGATGAAAGATCACATTTTGAGGGTGGACGTGGGGGAGGGTGCAATAATGAGGAAAGGGTTACTCTGGCTATCCTCCTCCTTTATTCTCTCATTCCCAGTTCTCTTCTTCTCCAGAATACTCAGGAAGGGAAGCTCAAGGGCTCCAGAAACAGTGGGCCTGTAGCGGTTTGGCCTGGGGGAATTGAAAAAGGGCTCTATTTCCATTTGGACAGAATATTAAATAGAAAGTAAGGAACGAATCAACCTGGGAAATATCCTACCACCTTCTACTCAGGAGAAGAGAGATCGTTTCTAATGTTTTCTGGAAGATAAGGGCATCAAGATATGAAGTTTACTGTAACATTTCAGTTTGTATTTTATTGATTTCTTTCCAAACTGCAGAATCTTTATCCTCACTTTATGCTTAGAAAATCTTAGGCAGTTCTCCTCTTTTTCTTGTCTTGGGCTAACTCCATCACAGGGAGAAGGAAGTTCTCACAGACTTATGTCTCTGGAGGGAAACCTTGCCCCTAACCCTTCAGGAGCTAGGCAGAGGCTTGTCTCCTCTTCCCAGCTGGGAATTGCTAAAGACATGGAAGGGGCCTTTCACATTGTTAAAACACTGAAAATGGTCACTTTCCTCCCAATATAAATCTTTGTGTGAACAGAACTGAGTCTTTTCCATTTGAAAGACAACTTAGAAGAAAGAAACAAAGGGAGGAACTCCCATTCTGAACAAGACAGGATATGAAATAAGAAAACTTAGCTTTGCAGACAATTATTGCTTCCTCTCCCCATGTGAACTTGGGAAAATTCATCTCCCTGGTCCTCAGTTTCCTACTCTGTAAAATGAAGGCATCTTGCCAGATGACCTCTAAGGTCCCTCCCAGGTCTAAATTGGGGGTCCCAAGGTCACATGGGGACAGTGAAATATTCTGGTAATACAAATGGGTCTTCATAGTCAAAAATATGGGATGTACTGAGTTCAGCTATGTGATATCCATCCTTATCCCATATGAAGGACCAAGATAAACATCTCACTGGATGATGGTTCTAGGTAGACAGGATGGCTAAAATGGAATGGACAGATCAGCACTGTATGTTACAAAGTTATCTATATGTGAGCAAAGCCAGAAAAGAGGGAGAGTAGACAAAGTGTAGTGGAGTACCATTTGGTAAATTAGCCTTGGAGGGACAAATAGAAGTGACAGACATCAGAAAATACTACTATAGGGGTGGCTAGGTGGTGCAGTAGATAGAGCACCGGCCCTGGAGTCAGGAGGACCTGAGTTCAAATCCGACCTCAGACACTTCATAATGACCTAACTGGGTGGCCTTGGGCAAGTCACTTAACCCCATTGCCTTGCAAAAACCTAAAAAAAAAAAAGAAAATACTACCATATAGAAAGAGGCAGTAGATAAATGATTTGAGAAACAAAGGCAAGTAGAATAGTGATGAGAAACTTCAAGAAGTCAGCCTAGGTTCCCAGGGTCATAGAACTAGAAGTGAAAGGTCCTTAAAGACTGTCTAGTCCAACCCCTTCATTTGACTGATGAGAAAACTTGGCCCTAGAAAGGTAAAGTGACCCAGTGGGGTGGGGGTGGGGGAACAGAAGTAGGATTTGACGTCAGATTCTCTGATTCCAAAGCTGAAACATCTCATCTGCTGACAGCAAAGCAGCTAGTACCTTCTTGACTTGCTTTAATAATGTCATCCTTCACAAGGCAGAAGAAGCAACAAGGGGGCACTCTATTCTGGGTATGATTCTCAGTAACAGAGAAGAGTGGATTAATGGCATGGAAATGATGGCAATCTTGGAGGAAAACACCAACTCCATTCTAGAGTTGGTGGAAGAGAGGAAATGGGGGGTGATAGGCACCTTTGTCTTAGAAAAATAGATATGCAAGAATACAGAGGAAGTCCAGGGCAAGTCATCTCAGGAGGAAGGGGAAATTTTCAAGAAAAAAAAACTGAAGCAACAGAGTGACACATTTCTGATAAAGAGAAGGGAATTTGTCTGAATAGATCAATGTATATAAAAAGGGAACTCATCAGACAACTTTGATTTTAAAATGGAATGTGTATATATATATGAATATATACATATATATGTATATATATATGTGTGTGTGTGTGTGTATGTGCATGTGAGTATGGACATGAATAATAGAGAATCAAGGGCATGGAACAGGGGAAGGATTCTTTTTTAATGATGAGGCAAGGGGAGGGGAAGAAGAGGATCGCAGGATGGCCAGGCTTGTAGTAGGTGAAGCAAAGGGTAACTGACCTAAGAGACAAGATAGAACAGAATGATTATTAACTTGCCTCTGTTTTCTCTGCCAAGAAGAAAGACTGTTGCATTAGACAGAAAAATCCTGGCTACTAGTGTGCTGCTCATCCCAAGGCAAGTAAGGTTATATTAAGAGGTCACTTTTCTAGCCTATTGCCTTTATGTAATCAGGTCCAGATAAATGAAGTATATCCTCAAGTGTCAAAGAAGTGGCAGATGGGACGGGTGGAGTGCTGTCAATGATATCTGAAAGGTCATAGAGAATGGAATAACTGTCATAGGGTGGGAGATGGGCAAATGACCTGACTTGTGTAAAAGGGAAGAGGTTGAGGTCAGTGAGATTGAAGTTAATAATGTAATCTAGGATTTTCACAGAAATTAAAGACATGCTTACTGAATTTCTAGAAAAGGATGGTTATCAAAAGCCAAAAAGGCATCCTCAAGAACAGGTCAAGTTAGATTAACCTTCTTTTTGTTGTTGATGGTCTTGCTAAGCTGGTAGATCAGGGGGAATCACTTTGGTTTTAGCAAAGCATGTAATAAAGTAGCTCATTTAATTCCTACAACAAAGGTGGAGGGATGGGGGAATTAGATGACATATTTGGAACTGGATGACTAAGGGTAGCCATTATGGTTTCAAGTCAAGTTGGTGGGAGGTCTCCAATGACATGCTCCAAGATTGTTTGCTATGTCACATTTCTGTCAGTGATTTGCGTGGAGGCATACTTGGCAGGCTCATTACATTTGCAGACACCATAAAGTTGGGAAGGATAGCTGGATAACAAAGTCATGATACAAAGAGATCCCAGTAAGAAAGCTAAGCTGATATTCAAAGATATATCATTTTGCAAATAGCAGCTTATGATGATATATAGAACCAGCCTTAGTAAGAGGGAGACCTGGATATTAGCTACATTGTTTCGGGCAAATGATTAACCCTATTGGTTCCCAAAGTAGCCCTCAGAGAATTGTAATTACTTTGGAAGAGGCAATTTTTTTTCACCAAATGACTCAGACATTCAGAATATGAGTGCATTTGCACATTTAGATACACAGAAATAAAAATCTATGTGCAGAAATACATATATGGACATATATAAATATGTATATATCACAAACCATTTATTTATATCTATAAACAATATATCAATATGGACATAGATATAAAGTTTTACACTTGAGAATCACTTCCCAGAGTATAGGATGGGGGATCTGCTAGGCCAAGAGTTCAGGCTAACCTAGCAGTAGTAAAGGATGGTCATAACAGCAAATTAATCTTATACTGGATGAAGAAAAACAAAAATCCCAGAGGACCCTGCTCATACCACATCTGGTCTATTTGTTTACTTATGGGGTTGCAGCTTAGAAAAGATTTATAATCTGGAGATTACCCAGAGAATGTAACCAGGCCAGGAAAGGACCTCAAGTCCAGACTTGACAGACCATACCATGCTCCATGGAATAATCTCCCACTTTGGCACTGAAAGGAAAGAGATGGCAATAAAGTCACCTGACAAGGTTAAAGCCAGCTGGGGCTACACAGAAAGGGCAGAACTTCCAGGAATAGGGAGGTGAGAGACCCATTGGCCTCTTCCCCGGTCAGACTTCATCCAGAGTATTTGGTTCAGTTAAGGACCTCAGGTTAAGTATATCAGAAATCCATTGAAAAGTGTCTAACAGAGGGCAGCCAGGCCTCTGAGGAACAGTTGAAAGAACTGGGTTTAACCTGGAGGAATGAAGTCTCTGGGAAGGAAATGTAAACTGTCTTCAAGTGCCTATGGAGGAAGGATTGGCTCCAAGGACAGAACCAGGAGCAGGGGCCAGAAGATAGGATCCTAACAAAGAGGCTGGTCCTGAAGTATGTCTGGTTCAGGCCTTCTTGAAAGGGCTTCAAACAGAGGATAGATCAATATTTGTCATAGGGTTTCCACTGAGTTCAGGTTGGACTGGATGCAATAGTCCTTGAGGTCCCTTTGAACTCATGGCACATGAACACATGTGCATACACCCGTTTTCTCACACATGTTTATGTCTGTGTAAAGAAAAGCCTCTTCCTTTCTCTCCATCTTCTCTTTTGCAGTCCTTTGAAATACCACTCACCTATTTTCTCTTCTATAAAACCTTCCCTGATCTAGCTAAAAGGCAAAGAGTGAAAAGCTCCCCAACTCAACTGAGAGGAAATAAGAAAAGGCCTTCAGAATGGATTTGCTCCTCTTATTCAGACTTTTTGCCATTCAGAGTAGATATTTCCAACTTTTGCCTTTGCTATAATGTTCAAATATGGAATCTCTTGTGCTCAAATAAGAAAGCTGATTTATGGGGCACCTAGGTTGGCTACAGTGAATAGAACACCCACCAATCCTGGAATCAGGAGGACCTGAGTTCAAATTCAGGATTAGACACTTGACACTTCCTAGTGGTGTGACCCTGGGCAAGTCACTTAACCCCAATTGCTTGGTAAAGCAAAAACAAAAGAAAATGGGTTTACAATTCACAAATAGAAATACATTTCTCATGTACTGAGAGTGGTCGGAGTAGTTCCAAAGGTTCTCAGTTCTAGGCTTCAAGGAAGAAAGCCATCCTTAACCAACTGGTTTGGAGGAAGACAATCCAAGAAGGAAAGGTATATATTTGTATACTTTTCATACCTTTCCAATTGGACTTCCCTTCAAAATCCTTCAAAAGTGAGAACTTTGAGGTGGAAGCCAATAGACCTTCCATTCCTTAGCTTTGCATCTTTTGGCAAGTCCCATCCTTTCTCTGGAGCTCAGTTTCTTTATTTAGATGAAGAGATCTGACTGTTTACTCTTAAGATTCCCTTCTACTCTGCCATTGCAGAATTTTCCTATTCTAGTATCACTCACATGCATGCACACATAAACACATGCATAAGGTTTTTTTCCCTCTTAGTTTTATTTTTAAGAAATAAAATACCCCAGAGAGATTTTGTAACCAGAATGGTTTTTTTTTTCCTTTGCTTAGAACATTCTTCCTCAAGCTTGCATGTGCAAATTTCAATGAAGACCTGTGAGGATGCCAGGTAGAGGATGAATCAAGAATCATAAAAGAAACAATTGTAGAATTGGGCTTGGGGATTTTGAGTTTGTTTTTCTTCCCTCCTAGTTTCAAGGTAATGAGGGAAGTAATTCGCTTAGCTGCCTATGGTAGTTTCGCTGGCTGTCAGACTCTCTACTAGCCACACTCATTTATTTTGGAGATTGATAAAACTGCAACTTTGATAGGGTATTCACCTCACAGCATAAGAATAGGATTAAAAACCATTCCATCACAAGTACAAGAGACTGGCTGCAGCATACATACCTCCTTTCAAATATCACATTGGCACCAACAGCTCCTTTTACAAGATGCCTCTCAAACCTTGTTTGGAAGGTCAACAGCCTGGGCAGCAGCAGCCCGGGGGCCGACAAATCCCATCCATGATCTTTCCCCTCAGTTATGTGGTAATGCCTTCAAGCCTTCAGGTCAACATTGCAAAGTCAATTGGCAAACCCAACATGCATACCAATCATCCTTCACTATAACCTTTCCCCAGAAACCTGAATTTTTGAAGAGCTAGAATTTCCATCCATCATTCCCTCTCAGGTCTGTCCCTTTGGATAAAGAACACAGATTTCAGAATAGGAGGGATATGCTGGTTATTTCCTTCTGTTCTGACCTCCTGTTCTACAAACTCACTTATTGCTGTTGTCCTTCTCTGGGGTCTCAACTTGTCAAACTTAGTCAGCCATAACACTGACAGCTTCTAGCCACAGCTATGTGAGGATTAGATTCAAGGAGCATATTCTCTTTGATGATGTAGATCATGGCCCTTCTGTGCCTGCTCACTCAGGGCACTTCTTGTCTATATTGCACCAGAAATCTTCCATGGAAAGCCAGACAGCACACTGAGGGCCTCCCCTGAGTCACTGCAAAGGAAACAATGACCATAGTTACCAGCAATGGGCCCTTGAACTTACTGTGACTGATCAGCTTTTCTCTTTTTTACTGTCATATGTCTTTCTTATCTTGTTGCTTAGGCCTTCTCCTGAGCATCTCTCTTCCTTGGTTATTTGCCCACCATGGACCTTTCCATTGTACTTTGGGAGGCATAGTGGTGTAATGGTTAGTGTGTTGGCCTTAGAGGCAGAAAGAGCAGGGTCTGAAGTCTACCTGAGTCAATGACTTCTTGTGGGGCTTTGGAAAAGTCAATGAACCTCTTTAGGCTTTGATTTTCTCACGTATAAAATAGGGGCCACTAAGATATTTTCAGATCTAGATTTGTGGTCCTATGATCATAGATCATAGAAACAAAATGTACTTCTTTCCAGACTTTGGAGTTGATAAATCTCTGCCAGTTAACATCACTAGAAGCTATTGATGTACAAAATACCAGCCTTTATTACAGAAAGAATTCTGGATTCATTAAAGAACTTTGCATTTTCCTGAAGGCAATTCAGCCTTCAAGAATAGACTGAGACCATTTGCCATGTCATGCCAAGACTGATGGCACTGATAGACTATTTCTGTGAGTTGTTCTAATTGCAGAACATCATTTTGACAAGAGACATTTTGCATCCGCTTAGTTTTTCCCTTGTGGATAGTTGATGAAACTTTCTAATTATCAACATGACACATAGCTACATTAACATGTTGCCTCCCCTACTTTTAAAAAATGTGTAGAGAAAGGGCAGTGGAAGGGAAAATGAGAGGATGAAAAGAAACTATTTTACACTATATTAAACTGTCAAGGCAACTACAGCACACTAAGTAAAGCTGGCCCTCTCTTCTTCCTCAACAATTGCAAAGATGAGAAAGAACCCCATACTTGTTATCAGAGCATCTGCCTCTTACTACCTGTGTGACCATAGACAAGTTACTTCACCTCCCTGAGCCTCAGTTTCCTTCTTTCTAAAATGTGGCAGTTAGATTCCATGTTTTTTCAAGGTACTTCCAGTTTGATATCCACAAAATTGAGATGTGAATAATTTTAGAAGTTACTTCTGATCACAAGGTCAATCCTCATTTTCTAGAAGAGAGTGTTAAGGTTTAGGGAGGGTACCAGAGTTCTTAAATGCATAGCTATTAGATAGCATACTCAGTTGACACGTGTGACAGGCATAAGCCATTATTTGTGGCTGACATTCAATCAGGAACAACTAATTGCCATCACTGTAGAAGTAAAGTTCTTAAGGACAGGGCCTCATGATGTGTGTGTGTGGGAGGGGGAGAGGTATTTTCTCAAAACCCAACCCAGGTCTTGTTCATAGTAGGCATTTAACAAATACTTATTGGATTGGATCAGAACACATCCTTGAATAAGCATGGGAATACTTGCTCTCATCATCCAGGGGCCTTGCAAACAAAGAAACAGAGAAATCATGTCATGAAGAGCAATGCTTCTTGCAAGATGGTGGTCTACTTCAGAGATCAAAACATAAGACTTTCTGGCTGGGGTGCTATGATTCATGTCAACATCAATGCTCTTGACTGAAAAGTTCATTGGCTGATATCAGTGACATGCTTGCCCTGGTTATGTATAAGGAAAGTCCTTCAGGGAGTTGGCACCAGAAGAATGCCTACTTTCAAGGAAAGGAAGACTTTGGAAAATGCCTAAAATGTTAAACCTTATTTCTCATCTTGTCTATGATGAATTATCAAAATTCCTGGATAAATCTTCATCTGTTCTCAATCCCAGATTTTTTTTAAGGAACAATAAAAACTTTCAAAATTAGTTATGGAGAAGAGTAAAATGTTATAAAGAAATGATAGTCATTTGTCAGAAACTTTTTCGCTAGATGATCATTTTTAGCAGGTGACAGCTTGGTATGGGGCACTCTTTTCTTCCTTGTTTCCTTTGCTTTATGAGGCCATCATCTGATGACACTTTAGAAAATCTTATCTGTGCATCTGAGTCCTTGAATTACCAAGTCTGAAATTGTCAGCCAAACAATGATTTGAGCATCTAATGCTCCTGTTTGGGAAGGAAATATCAATCACACCCTAGCAAAGTACTAGAAAACAAAGTAGGCTGGGGAAAGTCCCATGATGACCAGTTTATATCTGTCCCTCCTTCCTGAGGGAAAACCTGTGCCCAGGGCAGAACAACTAGCAGAAAAATGATCCAGGTCCTTGGAGATATTCAGATTTGGAATTTGAACCATTTCAAAGCAATGTCATGTCCAAATAATACTTCTACAGAAGCCTTTTTAAAATAAATTGAGTTCCAAGTTGTTTCTTTGAAATTTGCATTTCTAATGGAGTGTCTTTATTCAGCCATTATGGCCTCGGGCCTTCACAATGAGCTGTCATTTACATTCAGTAAAGAGTATCTTGGTTACCTTGCAATTAATCATTAAAACCAATAATGGTTAAATATAGGTCCCAATGAGCCAATGAAGACATCCCCCAAACCAGTTTTTAATGGATGTCTGTTGAAGTTTATTCTGAAATGCTCAGGTCAAGGCTAGTTCTTACAGATTTCAGAACTTCATAGTATCTTGCTCTGGCCCAACCCCAAAGTCCGATACTGACCCAAAGACTGGAATAGGATATCCAAGCTCCATACTTTCATCCCCACAATTATTTCTTGAGCACCTACTATGTGGAAAGAATGATGCAATGAACAGGATAGCTAGGACACCCCCCCACCCCCCCACCCCCGTTGAACTCCATGGAAGTACCAGCAGCTTCTCAGAGGGATGAGTCAGCCTCCCTAGTTCCTGTTGTGACATGATATGGTGGGAGATGCATGAGGAGGGTAATTGGCAGTCTCTGACTTACACAAAATCATCTAATCATGAAATCGGAAGGCTGGCAGGGGCCTTGCTGAATAGCCATCTTGTCCAACCCATACATGAAAGAAGTATCTGCTATGACTTTCTCAACAAGTGGAGTGCCTAGTCTCTGCTAGCAATTTCAAACTCCAGTTAAAGAGAAAGGAGGCATATCCAGAAGAGAACAAGGCAGCACCGATAAGTACACAAATGTGTGGAAAGGATTGCCTTGGGAAATAAGCTCCTAATTAGTTGATGACCTCAGATGTTTTAGATATTACCACTACAAGAATAAGAATTTGAGAAAGCCTCAGGACCAAATGGTGTCAATTGACAGTGTATTTTTTATCTAAGTCAAAATAAAAAGAGGATGAAAATTCTTATTCCAAATTAAAATTATAAAACTTTTTTGCATCAATTGACATACCTGGGCCCTCTTTAATTCCCCCATGACCAATACACATACTCTCCATTGCCTAACCAAATCAGTATCATTGATACTTTCCTCATACCATTTTCCATCTATCTCTATGTCTTTGCACTGGAAATCACCCATGCCAGATTATATATCCCTTTCCCTCCTCTGCCTCTTGTCATTCCTGGTTTCCTTCTAGAAACCTTCTAGAAATCCTTCAAGCTCAGCTCAAGTACAATCCTCTATGTGAAAACTTTCCGGATTTCTCCACATCTGAGAGTCCCTCCCTAGCAAAGAAGTAAATAAATAAAGGTAGCCCGGCATGCACAAAATTCTTAGTGTAGTTTTAAGTTATTCAAGCTCTTAGAGCTTCCAAGGGCACCAAGATATTGGGGGATACTCTACTTCCATCTCTATAAGCATGTGTCTCCTCTGTTAGAGTGGAAGCTCCCAGAGGGGAGAGACTCTCTTTGCATCCCCAGTGTTTCAGCACAGGACCTGGCAAGGAAGGGGCATGGAATACATGGTTGGTGGTTTCTTCATCTCTTAGAGGTGCTTCCTGCTCTGAGACTGGTGACCCTCGGCGCCTGTAGGAATGATGAGCAGGCTGACTTCAGCAAAGCCTGAAAGACTTACCTAAACTTATGCTGAATGAAGTAAGCAAAATCAGGAGAACACTGTATACAGTAAGCAACATTGCAACAATGCGCAACTCAGACAGATTTAGCTCTTCTCAGCAGTACAATTAGCAAAGACACTTCCAAAAGACCTGCAATGGAAAATGCCATCCTTATCCAGAGAAAGAACCATATGTGGAGTCTAAATGCAATCAAAGCAGAATATTTTCACTTTTTAAAATTTGGTTTTTTTCTTTCTCATAGTTTTTTTTTTCTTTCGTTCTGATTCTTCTTTCACAACATGACTAATATAGAAATATATTTAACATGATTGTGCAGGTAAACCTATATCAGATGACTTGTTGTCTTGGAAAAAGGGGGAAGAAAGGGAAGGAGAAAAATTTGGAATTAAAAATCTTAGAAAAAATGAATGCTGTAACTCTATTTATGTTTAATTGGAAATAGTAAAATATTATTATTTAAAAGAAAATAAAGGAAATCCCTTCCAGTTCAGATGTGCTATAAGTGTATAAGAAGCTAGCACTTATGAGTTATGGAAAACCAGGGTAGAGAGAAATGGGGAAAGGGCAGATTACTAAAGAGCAGTTTCATGGAGGTTTGGATGGGAAGAGGTTGGAAGGTGGGAGGGTACTTGAATGTCATCTCACACTTCTCCATTATAATTCTAATATTTATTCATTATTATCCAGTACTCTGAAGTATACTTGGAACTATGCCAGGGGCAGTGGAGTTGACCCTGGGAGGAGATCTAGTCTATCACTATCTCTATTTGGGGGGAAACAGGAAGTAAGGCGTCATTGGATTATCTAGCACCTCATGTAAAATGCCAATCTGGCTGTCAGACAGACCACATTTAAGAGAGGGTTTTTCTGAGTAGTTCAAAGCATAGGATTATGCCTGTCGGCATGATTCATTAGTTTCTCTATCAAAAGTTTCAAAGGCATCCCAATGCCTTGAAAGAATCATTACCAGACAGACAATAACAGCCAGGACCTGTACTAATACTAAGCAAGGGTAGAGAGGTGTCAAGTCTTAATTACCTTCATATTTTTATATAGCACATGGCAGGGAAACCCCGTGTCAGATTTGGAGAATCAAAACCCCCAATTGAACAGTCTCTGTGTTCCAGGAATTTACAATCTATTGGGGAGGGGGTACTCGAAGAAGTAAATACAAAATATCTCCAAGGGGATTTTAGACTGAAACATTAATAATTGGAGGATGAGGAAAGACCCCCTATGCTTTGGCTAAACTTTGAATAAATTCAGGGACGTTAAGGGGTGAGGTATAACAGAAAAGCATTTCAGGAATGGGCAGGAAGGTAGGAGGCAGAATGGGATGAGCAGACATCATAAGGAGGCCAGTTTGATTGGATCCAAGAGATCTGCCAAGAAAGCCAGACTAGAGTCAGACTAGGAAGGGTTATAAATGCTAGGCCCAGAGGCTTGCATTTGATTCTAAGGACAATGGGGAGCAACTGAAGTTTCTTGAGCAGGAAAGACTAGACCTATGTTTTGAGTTGATAGTAGAAGACTCAAAGACATCCAAACAGCTTGAAGTAATTATTGTCAGAATGATAATCATGGAGCAGAATCTGCTGACTGCATGATATTCATCATTCATCTCCACCAAAGAAGGGCAGGAGGTTACACGTTTTCATATAACTCACTTTGGGTTCAAGTCAGTCATTGAAGGATGGGGAAGATGACAGAGGTCATCTTCAGAATGAAAATCAGAGCCCAAGACAGATACAACTCAGAACAAATACTTGTTAAAAAAAACCTCCTGGTAACCCTGGCCCCCTCCCTGATTAGGTGGGCATTCTGGCATTCTGGTTTATCTCACTGACCTTTAGTTGGTTCAGTTCCAAAGAGGGATAAATCCTGCTGGATTATGGGAGCCCTTTAAAAATGGAAGAAAGAAGAGCTCCAATAGCTCTGAATTAGGGAACCCTAGGAATCTAAGAGAACTACCATATTTCCCCATGTATAAGATGCTCCCATGTATAAGACACACCTTAATTTTGGGGCCCAAAGTTTGAAAAACATGTATTACATAAAGTTATTGAACTCAAGTATTATTCATCATGAAATTCTAGGACCTTCTATTTTTAGCTTTCAGGCATCTTTTGGACAAGTCTAGTTCATGGATTTATGCTTAGTTCATTCCATTTCATGAATCTGAAGCACTCATCATGTCCTCCTTTGAAATCAGTCACTTCTTTTTCATCAGCAATTCATCTTGCCTCCTGCTGAACCATCTTGGTAGACACAGGAATTCCAATGGTCCCTTGCTCTTCCATCCCTCTCTTCAATTCCCTCTCAAACTCAGGCCATTTGGCTGCCTTGCTTCTCATGGCCTTCTTCTGCTGCATTTTCAGTCAGATTTCTTCTTCCTGTCACTAGTCTTGGAATGATTTCTCAGTTGGAGGAGGCCCAAACAGATGCTCAGCAGCACGATTTCCATTCAATTTTGCAACCTGGATCCCTTGGAACTTGAATTCAGTACTAGATGAAAATCTTTTCTGGGCAAACATCACCTAATATACTGATAGCAAATACAAAACAATGAGCTCCAAGACAAGTGTGAAAAAGCAGGAAATGCAAGTCAAAAAATATTGAACCACTCTAGAGGACATTCCCAGTTTTTAGACCGAAAATTTTTCATAAAAGGGTGTGTCTTATACATGGGGAAATATGGTATTATGTGAAATTCAGCCTAGTGTGGGCCAACCTTGGATCCCAATCCATCTGGGTGCCCAGGATAGGGACTCCAGGACAAAGACTTGCCAAGATTGTAGATCATCACTGGGTGTAGGGTACAATAGCAAGGCTATTGCTATCCAGCAGTGCTGAATATGTTACCATCCTAGGGGTATTTCATCCTGACTAGAAAAGGTTAGCAGCTCTGAGAAGAATGGAAAGATTCTACAGGGAGATAGCATTACTCCCCACATTTAGAATCATCATCTAAGACAGGGCTGTCCAACCTTACTTTTAAAAGTTTTATTGAAACAAGAGACAATATATTTTGATTTGCCATTTCAGTGAGAGCTTTGTAGCTCAGCATTTAATAAACCCACAAGGGGCCACATAAAATCACTCTGCATGTGTCACCTTTTAGAAAGCCCTGATCTAAGACATTCAAGGTCAGGGAAATGGGGTAAAGCTTACAGAGAGAAAGAGAAGTGGTCAGCTATAGTTGGCTTTCAAAAACTTTTACTTCATTATATTCCTAGTCTAAGGAAGCTGGCCAGAATGCCCCATATACTGAGCCCAGGCTGCAAAAGCAATCAAGTGAATGCATCTGTATTATGATGAGGATGAATGTGATATATTCTCAACAAATTGAGACTTTCTCCCCATGTTGCTCCATTAGGTCTTCAATGAGGTGCAACTACTTTCCTTGCAGAATAATAAACCAAGAGAATTGGGCCTAGTTAAGAAGTCTGAATGTCAATTCCTTTGCTTTCTTCACTTAGAGGCATGAACAAGCTTTCTTAGCTTTGCACAGAAAGATCACCCATCCTGGATGATGATATAAAGAGATAAGCCAAAGCAACCTACCTGCAATACCTCTGCTCTTGGCTTTCAACGACCTTTGGGAATTGGTCTGTGTTCATAGTCCCATTCTGATATAAACCAGATCTCTTCCTATCAATAGTTGACCTTGGGCAAAATTAGAAAGTTGTATTTATGTTCTCTTTTCAAGGTCCTTTATCCATTGGTGCCAAATTTCCTCACATTAACAACTAGCTCTCTAAGACCTGCACTTCTTTGCTAAATTTCCAGTATCCAAGATAGCTATAGAATTGAGGGGAAAAAAGAGAACAAGAACTATTCCCCATATAGGTAAATAGTTAAGAAACAGAAATAGGCAATTCTTAAAAGAAGAGATGCAAACTATCAAAAACCATGTGCAAAAAATTCCAAATAATTAATAATCATTTCCTTCCACTTCCTCACTAGGTTTCCAGCCAGGTATAAACAACTTCTTTCTTTTTTTCTAGGTTTCCCAACTGGTGCAACAGAGTGCCAGCTCACCAGAACCAAACACTGCCTAGTTCAGCTTAGTTCAACCAAGGCCCTTCCAATCTCAGACACATTCCCCAGTGGTTACCACCCAATTCCCCTTTGTCTCCCTATCTATCTTTTCAATACTGACCCTGCCACCATCACCCCACCTAACCTAAGCTGCTTGCTGCTTTCTCTCTCTCTCTCTCTCTCTCTCTCTCTCTCTCTCTCTCTCTCTCTCTCTCTCTCTCACACACACACACACACACACACACACACACACACACACACATTTTTGCAATTGGCCTCCACATCTGCCCACCCTTTCTATTCTACGAATTGAAATCCTGCTCCATAACTAACTTCATTCTAAACTAATTTCTTGATATCTCACTCCTTCCATCTTCTAGCACTTCCTGAGATCTAGTTTTCTCTTGACATGGAATTCTTTGATATCCTTTTTAGTACTAGTTACACTTTCACTCATATTCCCCAATTCACTGGTCAGGGGGAGAGGATTCCAAATTTTACTTCTGAACTCTTCCTCTACTGCCATCACTCAACACCTCTCCTTTGAGGTTCATTCAATCCAAAATTACAATTTAATGATCTTCCTCCACCTTACATGTTTATGTTCCTTCAAATACCCTGATTTCCCAATTCCTTGACTTATTCAATTGCCTTGACCTACTCTTTCACTTCATCTCAGTTATATAAAGATTATATTATAACCTCCTTCTTGCCATCACCCACAAGCATTCTATTTCCCCATTTAAGAATGTTCCACTATGAACTGCTTTTATGTAATTGCTATCTTTCTATTTCCTCAATGTCTCACTCATCCTAAGCTGACTCTCTGTGATAACATGATTTCCAATTCTTATATCTTTGGTTCTTAGATCTAGACCCTCAACTCTGTTCTAGCTATACTTTTTTTCCTTCTGTGTTTTGAACTCTTAAGAAAGTAATTCAACTCTACACTATCCTTGTTCCCTCATTTCATCCCTGAACAAGTCTTGGTAAGCCTCAACCATGGGTTCTTCCCACCATCTGTCTCTACTCCTACTCAATTGCTTCTGAATGGAACTGATGAAACTATCCTCAGTGGGTCCATTACAACTTTATGCTAGCTTGTCTCAACTAAACTCTCATTACAGTGCAGCAATCCCACAACTCCTCTCTAATTAGTTCTCTATCCCACTCACCACAGCAGCTATTCCAAGCCTTTCCTTCTCTTTTTTCTGCCTCTCTCACTACTCCTTCCTCATCCTGTCAGCTGAGAACCTCAACTCATGCTTCAACAAAATCCAAGGACTTTCTCCCCTATTATTCATCACCTTTCATTCAGTTGTCTGCTCCTGCCCCTGCTGTCTTTTCCTTTACTCTTGTTTCTGAAGACAAGTTCCTTTCTGTCAAAAACAAATGCTCTACAGCATCCTTGATTTCATCTCCTTCTATCTACTCCAGTATATTACCCCTTTTAGAATCCATATTTTTTTTTGCAAGGCAATGGGGTTAGGTGGCTTGCCCAAGGCCACATGGCTAGGTAATTATTAAGTGTCTGAGGCCAGATTTGAACTCAGGTACTCCTGACTCCAAGGCCAGTGCTCTATCCACTGCGCCACCTAGCTGCCCCTATTTTCCTTTTTTCTAGAAAGATTTTATTTTGAGTTTTACAATTTTTCCCCTATCTTATTTCCCTTCTCCCACCCCCAACAGAAGGCAGTCTGTTAGTCTTTACGTTGTTTCCATGGTATACATTGATCTCAGTTGAATATGATGAGAGAGAAATCATATCCTTAAGGAAGAAAAAGAAAGTATAAGAGGTAGCAAAATTACATAATAATTAATAGGTTTTTTCCTACATTAAAGGTAATAGTCTGTTCTTTGTTCAAACTCCACGGCTCTTTCTCTGGATACAGATGGTATTCTCCAGACAGCCCCAAATTGTCCCTGATTGTTGCACTGATGGAATGAGCAAATCCAACAAGTTTGATCATCACCACCATGTTTGTGTTAGAGTATACAGTGATTTCTGGGTTTGCTCATCTCGCTCAGCATCAGTTCATGCAAATTCTTCCAGGCTTCCCTAATTCCCATCCCTCCTGGTTTCTAATAGAACAATACATATATCACAATTTGTTAAGCCATTTCCCAATTGAAGGACATTTACTTAATTTCCAGTTCTTTGCCACCACAAACAGGGCTGCTATGAATATTTTTGTATGAGTGATATTTTTACCCTTTCATCATCTCTTCGGGGTATAGACCCAGTGTTGTTATTGCTGGATCAAAGGGTATACACATTTTTGTTCCCCTTTCGGCATAATACCAAATTGCTCTCCAGAAAGTTTGGATGAGTTCACAGCTCCATCAGCAATGTATTCATGTCCCAGATTTTCCATATCTCCTCCAACATTGATCATTGTCCTTTCTGGTCATCCTGGCCAGTCTGAGAGGTGTGAAGTGGCACCTCAGAGATAGCATCCATATTTTCTAATATTTTATCTTTCCATATTTACTATCTGTTTCCCTTGGATCCTACAGACACATTCATGTCTCTATAATTCTTTATAAAAAAAACCTGTTTAATCTATTATGCTGTCCAGCCATTATTCTCTCTCTCTCCTCCCTTTTGTAGCTAAATTCCTGAAAAAAGATATTTACAATTACTGGCTCTACCTTCTCTTTTCACTCTCTCTAAACTCTCTAAAATATAGTTTCTAATTCCAAAAATTACCTGAAGCTACCACCATAAGCAAAGTTAGCAATGATTTCTTAATTAGCGAATCTATTGACTTTTTCAGTTCCCATCCTTGCTGATCTTTCTTTAGATCTTGATATTTACTTCTGTGTGGAGCAGTGGATACAGCACTGGCCCTGAAGTCAGAAGGACCTGAATTCACATTTGATCTCAGACACTTACTAGCTGTATGACCCTGGGAAAGTCACTTAACCCTGATTGCCTAACATTCAGGACCATCTCCAGTCATCCTGATTCACATCTGGCCACTGGACCCAAGACGGCTCTGAAGGAGAAAGAGAGACTAGTAACTTAGCACAGAATCCCCTCACTCAAATCCAATTCATGTGCTTATCATGTCACCACCTTCCTTGATGTCATGGTCTTCTTCTAGAATGAAGGACAAACATCATCATCACGATCATCATTCCTACTGCCTTCTCCTTCTACATAGTCTCCTCTCTCATTATGTTAAAATTCTTTTACGTTTTCTTGGATCTCTTCCTACCTAAATGACTAGGACTCCTCTGATTCTTTTGCTGGATCTTCTTCCACATCACACACATTCCCATCTCCATCCTCACCCCCTAAGTGTCCTCCTAGCCTCCATTATGGACCCTTTTCTACTTTCTCTCTTTCTTCTTTCATTTGGTAATCTCATCAACTTTCATGTGGTCAATTCATCCCGTATTAGACTATTCGCAGATCTATTTATTCAACTTTTGTATATCTTGAGCTCCAATCCCAAATCATCACCCTATTTCCAGCTGAATATGCCATACATATCTCATCCCCATCCCTCTTCTGTATTTGCTTTCTTATTGATTTGCGATTGTTCTTTAGTCACGACTGACTCTTTGTGACCCCTTTTGAGGTTTTCTTGGTAAAGATACTGGAGTATATACAGTTTGCCATTTTGCACATAAGTAAGTTGTCTAGGGTCACATAGTTAGAAAGTGTCTGAGGTCAAATTTGAGCTCTGGTAGATGAGTCTTCCTGACTCCAGGCCTGTTTTTTTAGGTTTTTGTAAGGCAATGGGGTTAAGTGGCATGCCCAAGGCCACACAGATAGGTAATTATTAAGTGTCTAAGGCTGGATTTGAACTCAGGTACTCCTGACTCCAGGGCTGGTGCTCTATTCATTGCACCACCTAGCCACCCCAGGCCTGGTTTTTTATTTACTACATCATCCAGCAGTTTGATATTGAGGATATCATTAATTATATCTAGTTACTCAGCTTTGCAATCTTGGTGTCATCCTGGACTCCTCTCTCATTTACCTTGCATAGGTAATCAATTGCCAAATCATATAATTGCTTTCTCTACTAAATTTCTCTTATATATCCCTGCTTTCCTCTCACATAGCCACTGTCTTCCTTAGTTCAGGTCCTCATCAATATTTCCCTGAATTTTTGCCATACCTTTGCAATTGCCCCCCTACTCCAATATCCCCTCTACTCAGCTGCCACAAAGATTTTCCTAGGGCCTAAGTCTAAGCATGTCACCATCGTACTTATTAAAATCTCATGGCTTCTTATTACCTAGGATCCAGTATCAGGTCCTCTATTGGACATTAAAGGTTCATTGAACCTGATCTTTTCCTGATTATTTAGTTCTAGCTATTATATAATTATACTCTTCTATGTACTCTGCAATTCAACTATCCTGCCCATTTCAACCAAGGTACCTCGAGTACCCTAAATGCCTTTTCATTGGCTTCCTGTCAAACTCTATACTTGAAATGCACTCTCTGGGTTCCTTGGAAGTTCAGCTCAAGGCCCCTCCCTTCCTGAGGTCATTTTGGGATCCCACAACTGCTGATAATTCCTCTCCATCTCCTATATATTTTATCTTGTATGCACTGACTTATACAAGATATTTTACCCACTAAAATATAGACTCCTTGAAGGAAGGACTATTTTTACCTTTCCCAGGCTATCACCAGTTGATCTGACTTTTGTCTCGCCACTATAATTACTTAAATATGTCTCACTTAAATATAATTGATGGGCAAGTCAAGACATCACCTTATGATATCATTGGCTTTCTTTGAAAATGAAGGACAAACAATATGCTTTTTTTAAATTTATCCAAAAGAAGTTTACAGTTTCATATATAGTCCTCACTTTTGTTGTCACTGAAAGCTTGTCAGATTCATAATAAAAAAAATGAAGCCCTATACTGTACAGTTCCATTTAGAATTGCCATTCTATTTTCTAGACCATATTCTAGGTCTCCCCATTTCCTAAAGGTTATCTAATCTATCCCCCTAGGTTCCTAAACTTCCTAAAACATCCCATTGAGAGAAATATAATAAATTAATTTTCCTAGGTTCCTATGCTCACTAAAAGGTCCCATTGTGGGAAATAGGGTAAATTAATTTCTGCACAAGTATCAATGGCAGACAATATATTAATGTATTATTCCTCCTTAGAGGTATATTAATTTAGCTCTGAGTTCTGGGGTCAAATTGTCTTCACCTAAAGGAAATGAATCTCAAATAGTGACATTTCAGGGAATATGATAGAGTTGTTGGGGCTTTCCCAGCATCCCTTTAAACACCATGGAGGAAGTATTTCCATTGTGTTATTCCCCACCTCAATGTTAATAATTTCTATTTCATTAGCAAGCTTCTTGCAAACAAGGACAATCTCTTTTCTTCCTCTCTATGTCCACAATTTAGCACAGTACCTTTCAAATGGGGATAGCAGATAGTCAAGACCTAAGATTTCATCAGGATAGGGAACTCCCTAACTCCCTTAGGACCCCATTTGTAATTTCTAGTCATAGGGAGCTGGTTCCTGGTATACTGAAATGTTAAGGGATCTGTCTAGTATGGTTCAGAGATCTTCATAACTCCAATGCCAGATCTCTCTTCAAATGCCCAGCACTGTCTCTTGCATATGTACCTTACTGAGAAGAGGAACTTAACAAAAGGATATTGAGTTTGAAATCCCAGACAACTCTAGGACATCTCTTCCAGCTAGCGGGAACACAGATTCCTGTTTTCCCTTTTGAGAATGTGGGGATTATTTGATGTTTTAATTCCTGGATTGTGCACTTAGATGTTACAATATTCTTCAAAGTGAGGTAGAAGGGGAGGGAGAGGGAGAAGTGCATTATTTGAAAGTTTAGTACAAAACAAGGCTACAGGAAGTAAACAAGGATACAAGAAGCAAAAAGATTTACTTCCAAGTCTTCTGCTAGTAAATTACTCTAGTGAACTGCTTCCTGAGTTTTGATGTTATTTAGACCAAAGTTGCCCAGACACTAGATGCCTTTTTATTTCATCACGTATGACTACCCACTACCTAGGCATAGGCCACACTATATGGAGACTCTGGGTGACTTTTAGGTAGCTAGCCCTATTTGGAAATTAGTAAATCAGCCAAGGCTTTCTCTTCTCCACAGTTGGGTATTCCTCTTGGCAAATGGGCAGAAGGAATGAAGTTAAATGTAATTTAAATCAAGGAGTCATTTTTATGAGTCTGTAATTTGGTGTGATTGGCAAATTCTCCCTTCTGTCCATGGGGCTAAAGGGAAAGCGTTGGAAGTGCTAATAAACTTCATTATTTAAATGTGAACACTTTCAAAGATCCATGATTCCATTTCGATGAAAACTCTTTCCAAAGGAATAAATCACAAGCCTTCTGTACCTAAGAGTTTACTTTTGTGAATTATTGTGATAAAACAAACACTGACTATGGCACTTTATTGCTATTTTTAAAATTTCTAATTATAATCATAATAAACATTTGCTTTCTATTTTCATCTTGAAGAGTCACGAGTTCTCAATGGAAAAAGAGAGAAAGAAATATTACTTGTTGCTAGCATTCCCTTTTCCCTTGAACCATTCCTTGAAATGGACTAGGGTCAGAATATTTCAATTATTGGGATGAAAATGTTTTAAAATTCAACCCAGGGAGGGCATCTAGGTGGCACAGTGAATAGAGCAGCGACCCCAGAATCAGGAGGACTTCAGTTCAAATCTAGCCTCAGACTCTTAATAATTACCTAGCTGTGTGGCCTTGGGCAAGTCACTTAACCCCATTGCCTTGCAAAAACCAAAATAAATAAAATAAAATAAAATTCAACCCAGGCAAAAAGAGAATTTAAATAATTCTTGACTTGAGTCTGGGTTATGAAATGAATAATTATAATATAAAATAATATCTAATAACATGTCCACAACAAAACGCACAATCTTTACTTCAAACTCTCCTCAGAACAATGATCAAATCAGCATTACCATTTTACCACTCCTCCCTGACCATCACTTCCCTGATGGGTGCTATCTCCCCTAGGACTGTTTTGGACATGTAGCCCCAGCATTGAGCACTGTACTTAGCACTGGTTATAATGTGTCTCTGTCTCTCTCTGTATCTGTGTCTCTCATCTGGAATATCTCTATTTCTGGGATAGGCACCATGATCCTTCTCGACTCCCAGGTTCACAGCCTGGTCATTATCAAGCCCTCACTCCCCTAGAGCTCATTGGTTGCTTCTATTCTGGACAATTCTAAGAGCTTTCTAATTGATCTCCTTGCCTCTAGTCTTCCTCATCTGCAATCCATAACCCAAAGTGATTTTACTAAAGCACGATGTCATGACCCTACTCACTAAAGTCTGGTAGGTTTCTAGTACCTCTGGGATAAACACCAAATCATTTGTTAGTCATTTAAGGTCCTTCACCACCTGGCTCCTTATAATCTACTTTCATATATTATTTTTGGGCTTTGCAATAGGGTTAAGTGACTTGCCCAAGGTCACACAGCTAAGCACAGTTAAGTAATTATTAAATGTCTACAGCTGGATATGAACTCAAATTGTCCTGACTTCAGGGTCAGGGCTCTATCCATTGTGCCACCTAGTTGTCCCTCATGTACTTTTTAAGTCAGTCATATTCTTCAACCTTCAATATATGACAGTCTATAACCCATGACTGATTTTCCCTCTTTTTTTACTTCTAGGCGCCCAGAATCCCTAGTTTCTGTTAAAATTCAAGTCAAGTCCAGGGCATAGCTCCTCTCATCTTCAGTCTGGGCTTCCAGGTACCCAGAGGATCACACCAACACAGTTTACCTCCAGTCTTGCCTAGGACATGACAGATTCAAATATGAAAACATAATACTGGCTCAAAGAGGGCTGCCTCAGAGACACTTGATCACAACAAAATATAGAACAGGAAGGAAAGGCCTATGTGGGCATCTAAAAAGTGTATTGCAAACTTTTTAACCACCTTTCTTCATAAGCTGATCTCACTGATATGCTGCCAGGATACATTGCCCAATGGATAGTCCATTCCCTCCTCTGACCATTCCTGTGATACCAATTCTAGGATGCTAAAGCACAAACTTCTCTTCCCAACTCCCATTTCTCCCAACCCTCCCTTCCCACAGTGTCTCACCCCAGACCTTCCATTATACCCCCTGGAATGCCTATTGAATAATTAATTGACTCCCTTTCATCTCAACAGTCTTCCTTTTTCACCTCTTCCACCTTCTTGCACTCATTGAGGTTCCGAATGACATTATTTCTCTGGTCACTCTTTCCAGGACTAGTTGCCCTTTAGCTTAAACCCCTGATTCATTGGCTATGGAAGAAGAATTTGAATACTCTTTGCTCCTCATTGGCATTTCTCAAGTCTCTCTCTGCTGTCATCATTCAGCAACATCTCCTCATTTGAGCTTCATCCAACTCAAATTTATCGCCTAACCCAGATTTGTGGTATCTATTATCTATAAAACCTCAAGAAAACTTCCCTCTCCCCTTTTGAAATCTTTTTTAAAATTTTCTATTTATTCTCCACTTAACAATGAAAAATAATGTATATTTCAAGATACTCAGAAGAATAAAAAAGGATTATATTTGAAATTCTGCATCTTCATTGCATAACTGCTTACCTTTTTCAAAATATATATTAAATTATCGATGCCATTCTACTTGTCTTCATCTATTTCTATAACTCCTATTGTATCCTTCTGTGCCTTTTTAAAAAAGGTTTCATTGACTTTTTTCCTCCTTTTAAGATTTCACTCTTGCTCCCATCCCTCTTCCTTACAACCACTACCCATTCATATCTTAATTTTAAAAAAAATGTAAAAAAAATAAGTAATATCATGCAAAAGAAATCCCCACAAATGTGGGACTCATTCTGTACTTTGGGCCTATCATCTCTGTAAGGAAGTAGATGAAATGCTTCATCATAGGTCCTCTGGAGATATGGTTGGCCACTGCTTTCATGAGAATGTTAAAGTCTTTTGAAATTGTTTTTCTTTATAGTATAGTTGTCATTGTATAAATTGATCTCCTGTTTCTAATCACTTCACTCTGCATCAATTCATTCTTCAGGATTCCATGAAAAGGAGTGTTTTGTAATTTTCTGTTATAGTAATATTCCACTACATTTATTAGACTACACTTTCTTCAGCCATTCCCAACCGATAGATATCCCCCTTACTTTGTAGTCCTTTGACTTTCTTTTTTGACTCTTTTTAATGACTGCTTCATATTAAGGAAGTTTATTTCCTTGTTTCTTCCCTAATATAGGCTATTCCCCTACCCTTCCTTTATGTTCACATACTCTTCTCATGTGTCTTGATAATGAATAATAAGAACATTCATTCATTTTTCCTTTTTTCTTTGCCAAAAAGAAGTAGAAATGGGGGGATTGTACAAAGCACTATAATAAGTGTTTTTTAAAAAAACTCACTCCATTCTTACAACAACCCTGTGAAGTAGGAGCTATTATTATATGAGGACAATGAGACAGTCAAAGTTAAGTAATTTGCCCAGGATCACATAGCTTGTATGTGTCTGAGGTCATATTTGGACTCAGATCTTCCTGCCTCCAGGCCAAGTTCTCCATCCACTGTTTTAGAATAAATAATATATAATATGAAATAATCAACAAAAGGAAGGCCCTGGAATGAAGAGGGATTGGGAATATTTTCCTGTAGGAGGTGGGATTTTAGCTGCAACTTGAGGAAGCAAGGGAAGCCAGGAGGCAGAGATATCAAGGAGAGCCTTCCAGACATGGAGGACAACCAGTAAAAATGGCAAGGGCCAAGAAAAGGATCAGCTTGTTTGGGACATATCAAGGATGACAGAGTCACAACACAGTATGGTTGGTAGAGATGGAAAGATGGGGAAGGAGTATGTTTATGAATGTTTTAGAAGCACTGAACACCAAGTGGTGGCTTTTAGGATTTTATATTTGATCCTGAAGGTCATGGGGAGCTGGGGAATTACTTGAGTTTTCTGAGTGGGGCAAGGAGGTAGGTGGGTGGAGGGACATAGTCAGATCAGCACTTTAGGAAAATCAATGTGGTGGCTAAGTGAAGGATGGTCTGGAGTGGGAGATTTGTAACCAGCAGATCAACTAATAAGCTATTGCTATAGTCTAGCCAAGAGGTAATGTTCCAGGGAGATACTGCATGAAGATGACTTCTCTCAGAAGAGAGAAGGGGGTATATTTGGGAGATGATGTCAAGATGAAATTGATAGACCTTGGCAAGAAAATGAATATGAGGAATGAGAGATAGTAAGGGTTTAAGGATGATAGCCAGGTTGTAAGCTTGGGTGAATGGGAGGATGATGGCATCCTCAATAGCAATAGAGAAGTTAGGGAAAGATTAGACTTTGAGGGGAAAGGATAACAAGTTCTGTTTTGGACATGTTTTTAGTTGTCCACAGAACATCCTGCTCAAGATTTACAATAAGCAGTTGGAGATGTGAGTCTGGAGGTCAGCAGGAAGACAGGTAGAACTTGAGAATCATCAACATAGGTTTGATAACGGAATCCATGAGAACTGATGAGGTCTCCAAGTGAAGTACACAGAGAGAAAAAATGATAAAGGCCAAGGAAGGGCCCTGTGTAACATCCAGTTAATGAGCATGATCTACAAGAAGATCCAACAAGAGAGACTAAGATAGAATGACTCTATACAACAGGGGAACAAAGAGAGAATAATGTACAGAAAACCTAGAAAGAAAAAGTATGCAAGAGAAGAGGGTGATTAATAGTGCCAGATGTTGCAAGAGGTCAAGAAAGATGAGAATGAAAAGACCTTTAGGTCTGGCCATAAAAAGAGCCTTAGTAACTTTAGAAAGAGCAGTTTCTAATGAATGATGAGGTTGGAAGACAGACTGTAGAGCATTAAAAAAGCAAGTGAGAAGAATTCTATTTTCTCTTGGTTCTCTTTTTTGCTTATATAAGTGTTCATCCTCAATAGTTTTTGTTATATTTTCCTTTGTGCTACATCCAGTCTTTATGGATTTCCCCTAAGGCTTTTCTTTTCCTTCTATACCATCGCACTTGGTCATTTTAATATCTCCCATAGATTAAATTATCAACTCTAGGCAGATGATTCCTAGATCTATTTATCCATCCCTATTCTCTCATCTGGAATCTGTTCCTGCTTTATCAACTACCCTTTGGACAATCAAATGGAATGTCCCACCATTTCTAAAAATATTTATAACAGATATATTTTAATGGTGGCAAAGAATTGTAAACTAATGATGTACCTATCAATTTGGGGAATGACTGAACAAATTATGGTACATAAATGCCACAGAACATTATTTTACTGTAAAAAAATCATGAAAGAGAACATCTCAGAGAAATCTAGACAGACTTGTTTCAACTGATGAAGAGTGAAGTAAATGAGACAAGAAAACCTTGTGGAAATTGGCAATGTGGCAAGACTTTAGAACTCTGATGGATTCAAAGACCAGTCATTATTACAATGTATTGGTTAGGAAGAATGTTACCTACCTCCTGACAGAGAGGGAAAGAACTCAGAATATAGATAGTCGTGGCCAATTTGGGAATTTTTTTGCTTGACTGTGCATAGTTATTACAATAAAATTTTAATGAATTTTAACTGTAGAAGGTACAAGGAAGAAAAAAGCACTGGTTAGTTGAAAAAACATTTAAATAAAAGCAAAATATATCATCTCAAACCCATTTCCATTTGAAATTTCTTATCCTTCTCCTTTTGTTCTTGCTCATTGCCCCCATGTCTAATCCACTGCCAAATCACTCTCATTCATTTGATCCTTTTTTCCACTCACATGGCTGCCATTCCAGTTTAGGTACTGGACTATTACAAAATCTTCTATTTGGTCTCTGTTCCTCATGTCTCTCTCTACTCCAATTCACCCAACAGAGAGCTACCAAAGTGATTTTCCTTAAGCATAGGTCTGACCAAGTCACTATCCTACTCATTAAGGTCCACAGTCACCTTATTACCTCTACAGTCAAGTCTCCCTTCCTCTGGCATGGAAATGTCTTCACAAACTGGCCTCTTTCTCTCCTTCTAGCCTTTAATACCTTAGTACCTCTTCATTCTCTCTGTTCGAACTGGCCCTATTTGTTGTTCTGAAGACAAGACATCTTCAGTGTCTGCAATGTTCTCCTACCTGACCTCCACTTCTTAGAATTCATGGATTCCTTAAAGACTCAACTCAGGTGCTACCTTCAACCAAAAGGTTGCTCTCCCTCCAAAGCTATCTTCCATCTCCTCTGGGTTTCATCTTGGCTATACTGATTTACTTATGTCATTTCCCCCATCTGAGGACAAGGAATGGTTTTGCTTCTTTTCTCTATTTCTTCTTCATTTAATCTAGAGACTGGCATATAATGAATGTGTAATGCTAAGTATTAAGAGTAGGGTCCCAATTACTGGAAATAATGGATGTATTTGAGTTCACTGAAGTTGTAATTATGTAAAAGATATGGTAACAGCTAGACTGAAGATGAGGACCTGATGTCCGTCCAAGATCATGTTTGTTATTTCCATGACACTACCTACCCATGTCATCCTCTACCATCACCTTTTCCTTTCACTTTCAATCTTTTCCAATATTGGGATCTTTTCCAATGAATTCCATCTTCTCATTATGTGACCAATATATTTAAGCTTCAACATCAGTATTTCACCTCATGGTAAATAATCTGAATTAATTTATTCATGTATTGATTTGATCTCCTTGCTGTCCAAGGGACTCTCAAAAAATCTTCTTCAGCACCACAATTCAAAAGCATTGATTCTGTGACTCTTAGTTTTCTTTATAGTCCAACCCTTACAACCATTCATAGCTACAAGAAAACCCATAGCTTTGACTGTAAGGATCTTTGTTGGCAAGGTGACGTCTCTGTTTTTTAGTTTGCTGTCCAGATTTGCCATAGCTTTCTTTCCAAGGTTCAAACAATTTTTAATTTCATGGTTGCAGTTACCATCTGCAGTGATCGTTGCATCCAAGAATATAAAATCTGACATTGCTTCCATTTCTTCTTTCCCTATTTGCCAGGAAGTAATGAGACCAGTTGCCAAGATCTTAGTTTGGGTTTTTTTATGTTACACTTCAAGCCCCTTTTTACACTTTCATCTTTCACCCTCATTCAGAGGCTTTTTAATTCTTCACTTTCTGCCATCAGAGTGGTATCATCTATATCTGATATTGTCGCCTGAGATAAAGTACCTTGTGCTATTTTACGCAAAGAGGGATACTTTTGGGGGGGGGGGGATGGAGAGGATCAGAAACAGACCGCAGGTAATCATTTAGACAAAAATTCACTTCATAGGACACTCCAAAACTAGGAAGTAGGGGAACAAGGATCAGAGAAGCTTCTAGAGTGTATATCCAACTCCAAATTTAGAGCTCAATTCATTGAACAGAATTAGCAGGACAGAAGGCTGGAAAGGTCTGATGGTATCTGATTGTGAATGCCCATTAATGGTGGATTAAGAAGTTTGCCTGAGGATGCTCCTTTCAACCACCTATTCCACTCCTTACTGTAAAGAATCACACAACCAAATCCCTAATAAATTCATGTCATGCCTAAAAAGAAGTCAAAGTGGCTGACTGAGATCAGGAGACCTTGTTTTAGGGTCTCCATTTCCCTCCTCCTCTCTTATAGAGAAAAAAAATTTAGAGCTCAGCCAATTGGAGATAATGAGATTAACTCCTGAGGGTTCTTGCTTAGGGTCAAGGTCCCAATTTTGGCTTTCTTCCCTCTGCAAGGCTAAAAATCTAAAAATAAACATTGCAACTAGAATTTCTAAGATGCTTCAAGCCCCCAGGCAATCTGTTGCTTGCCAAGTCTGCAATGTGATCTCCCAACCCCAAGAGTTAGTAGCAACCCAGTATCCACAGATTTTCTTCTTCTCTCTCCCCCATGAACATGATCTCAGCTATCTAACAAATCCTATTTTTTAAAGTCAATAATCAATAAATAGAAAACAAACACTTAGTAACCAACCTGGCTGCAGGGGCAGTAAAATAAGGGAGAATAGAGGAGTAGCCAGACTCCAGGCACTCTGCTAGCCAGCAAAGGCTAGTGAGATTCTAGATCTCCTAGGAAGCATGGGCCACTTGCCCCTGCCCTGCTCCTTCCCCATAAGCTCTATCTCTGCATTTCTTCTCTGGTGCCTCTCAAGAACCAGACTTTTCTAACTCCCAGAGCAAGGGAAACATTGGGCCCCCTAGGTTTGATCCCCCAATAGGAGATCTGTCACTCCTAGGGTCTGCATCCTGGGAGGCAATTAGTCCAGCCTTGCTAAAAGGGCTGCTATATATTGAATCTCAAAATGTGGGATTGAGGAGGCAAAACTTCAAACAGTTTTCCTTCAGCTTCCTACTTCCACTTGCTTGTTCCTTCTTTTTTGGGGGGGTTGGGGAGGTTGCAAGGCAATGGGGTTAAGTGACTTGCCTAAGGTAATACAGCTAGGTAATTATTAACTGTCTGAGGCCTAATTTGAACTCCACTCCTCCTGAGTCCAGGACCAGTGCTCTATCCTCTGCCGCACCCTGCTGACCCCATTACCTGTTCCCTCTTAACATTGGTTCTTACCTTATACTTCATAAAAAAATGTAGGCCATCTACCTCTCACAATTCCTTACATCAAACCTGTAGCTAGGTGGCATAGTGGATAGAGAGTGGCAGACCAGGATTTTGGAGAATCCAAGTTTAAATATGACTTCAGACTCTTCCTAGCTGTGTAGCCCTGGACAAGCCACTTAACTCACATTTGCCTCAGTTTCCTCATTTGTAAAATAAGGATACCCCCCCCCGGGGTTTTGTGAGAATAATTGTACAGGATTTAGCAGTCTGATACATAAGTGCTATATAAATGCTGCCTACTGATCCCATTACTACTATTATTATGACTACTCCGCTACCCCACTTATTCTCCATTTGCTCTAGTTTTGATGATGTGACCCTTTTTGGCAAGTGCCAAGCCCCATCTCTACCAATGCACTTGATACCACCCTTTCCTGCCTCTTCAACCCACCCCCTATATGTTCTTCTCTATTCACTTTTTTCCTGTTTTCTACAACCATTCCTTGGTTTCCCCAGGTTTAAAAACTCCTCACTTGCCCTTCCTTTCACAGTCAAACCCTAAGAAAAAGCTGCCTCTTGCTGCCATCACTTTCTTCCATCCTTCTCCCAGTTCCCCTATTTCTCCCAAAGGTACCACTACCCTTCCAGTCACCCAGGCTCACAATTTTGGAGTCATCCTTGACTCTCTGCTCTTTCTCATGCCCTATACACCATCCATCGACCACAACTCTTTCCCCTCACTTCCATATCCTCACAATCTCTCCTATGCATTCCCTTATCTTGACTCATTCTACAGCTATTGCAGTCAGTCCATGGCACCTGGCTCCCTTCCACTATTTCAAGTCTGCTATTGGAAATTCCTATGTCCATCCATGCCAGTCTCCAGGCCACTCATAGCCGATAAATTCATGTTCCTAAAGTCAACATCCAACCATGTCACTCCAGTGTTGGAGAAGCCTTAGGGGCTTCCCATGACCATAAGGACCAAATAGAAACTCCTAGCTTGGGCAAATAAAGCACTTTAGAACTTAATTGGGGCTTCTTGTTCTTCCTACTCCCCTAGGGGTCCCCACCAGGATTCCTTCTCTCCCCAAAATCTTTCAGTTTCGTCTTCTAGTTGAAAGTCTATGCTCCTGATGCTCATAGGGGTTGCTTATACAATCATATCAAAAGGCAAGAAGTTAGGAGATGAAATAGCATACTTGCTGTTTGGATCATGGAATATCTTGAAGAGACTCAAAGGGAAGAAACCTAAGAACGGAGGCTAGAAATCAACTGAAAGTTGTGTTTCTCCTGAGGCTTCCCCATCTTGAGCTTCCCTCCTGAATGTAGGCTACTTGAGTCCATTTCTCCTTTCTCATGAGGTTCAGAGGGGAGATCTGAATATGCCTTCCTCTCCACTGTCACCTGCACTCTTCAGTCATAACTCAAAAAGTAATTATTTGTAAAAGGTCCTGGATTTGGGGTAAGCAAACCTGAGATCAAATTCTGGCTCTGGTACTTGCTATTCTTAATTAGAAAGGCAATTAACCTCTCTAGACACCAGTTTCCTTGTCTGCCAAATGAGGGAGCTGGATTAGCTGGTCTGGAAGGAACCTTTCCATTCAAAATGTGCTATGATCCTAGTGAAAAAGTATACTTAGGATTGAGAGCTGGAAAAAGGACCTTCCAACACCATCTTATCCCCTCAACTCATTTTGCACTCTTTCCTTGCTGTCACATAGGTTTATAAACCCAGTAACTCTGGACTCAGCCTTCCTATTAGTCAGAGGAGGCCTTTACCTAACACTTTGCCTTGAGAAGCCAGGCTAATTATCTATCACATGTGCCCTCTTCTTCCTTCTGCTTTATTTAACAAACACTTATTCTAGTCTTTCCCCATCCTTTCCAGGCTCTCACAAGAAGGTGGCCCTTCTCCTAAGCACAGTTAACCACTATAGCTGGGTCTTTGATTTCATCTTGCCCTGTTTTATTTACCATATTACCCCCCACTGTCAGCCCTTTTCTTCCCCTGACCTCCAATACCTCCCTTTCTAATGATTAGGGGCTAGGTGGTACAATGGATAGAGTGCAGGCCCTGGAATCCAGAGGATTTGAGTTCATCCAGCCTCCGACATTTGATCATTACTAGTTGTGGGCTAGTCACTTAATTCCAATTGCCTTCATCCAGGGCCATTTCCAGTCATACTGCTCTATACCTGGCACTGGACCCAGATGGCTCTGGAGGAGGAAGTGAGACTGGTGACTAAGGACAGGACCCTCTCCTTCAAATTTAACTAATAAGACCAATTGTCATGGTCTTCCTTGAGAAAAAAGGCCAAATAGCAACATCATCTAATGATTAGATTATTTTTTAAATTTATTTTTATTAAAGATACTATTTGAGTTTTAAAATTTTCCCCCAATCTTGTTTCCCCCCCCCCCCCACAGAAAGCACTCTGTCAGTCTTTACTTTGTTTCCATGTTGTACCTTGATCCAAATTGGGTGTAATGAGAGAGAAATAATATCCTTAAAGAGAAGAGAAGTCTAAGAGGTAACAAGATCAGACAATAAGATATCTGTTTTTTTCCTAAATTAAAGGGAATAGTCCTTGCACTTTGTTCAAACTCCACAACTCCTTATCTGGATACAGATAGCACTCTCCTTTGCAGACAGTCCAAAATTGTTCCCGATTGTTGCACTGATGGAAGGAGCAAGTCCTTCAAGGTTGAACATCACTCCCATGTTGCTGTTAGGGTGTAAAGTGTTTTTCTGGTTCTGCTCATCTCACTCAGCATCAGTTCATGCAAATCCCTCCAGGTTTCCCTGAAATCCCATCCCTCCTGGTTTCTAATAGAACAATAGTGTTCCATGACATACATATACCACAGTTTGCTAAGCCATTCCCTAATGATTAGATTATTTACTGATTCATTATACATGTAACACTCAGAACTCTGCCCTAGGATCCCTACATTTTCTCTCTTCTTTCTCTGATTTGGTGAATTCATTCACTCCTATCCATCCAATTATCTCTATGCAGATGACTTCCAGATCTATATATCCAGCCTCAGTTGGGCTCTTGAGCTTCACTCATGTATCGAATTGTCTGTTCCATAAACATCTCAACAAGCATTCTGAAATGAGCGAATGAATGAAAAATAATGTATTAAGCTCCATGTGACAAGCATTGGCTAAATGATGTGGATTCAGGTTCAGTAGTGAAGATAACTTTTGCCTTTGAGAGTATTATGCTCTTTTTTAAATGTTATTTAATTTTTTTTTAGGTTTTTGCAAAGGCAAATGGGGTTAAGTGGCTTGCCCAAGGCCACACAGCTAGGTAATTATTAAGTGTCTGAGATCGGATTTGAACTCAGGTCCTCCTGAATCCAGGGCCAATGCTCTATCCACTGTGCCACCTAGCTGCCCCTATTTAATTTTATTTTTGCCAATTACATGCAAAGATAGTTTCCAACATTTATATTTTTTATAAGATTTTGAGTAACACATCTTTCTGCCTCCCCAAGACAGTGAGTAATCTGACATAGGTTAAACAGGTACAATCATGTTGAGCTTATTTCCATATTAATCATGTGGTGAAAGAAACGGGGAATGCCATGAGAAAGGGAAAAAAAACATAAAACAATTTTTAGAAAGTCCACACAGTATGCTTTGCTCTGCATTCAGACTCCATAGTTTTTTCTCTGACCGTGGATGGCATTTTCCATCAGCAGTTTTTTTGTCATTGTCTTTGATCACTGAGCTACTGAGAAGAGTAAAGTCCATCATAGTTGATCATCACATGATGTTGCTATTAATGCGTACAATGGAGAATCTTATGTTCTAATTGGGGAAAAACCATTCCTGATTAGTGGTGACCCGACTGCTCAAGGACATTTTGGTCTGGCAAGTTATAGAGATGCTATTTTGGGTCACATGGAGTAAATGGATATGCAATTGTAGAGTTGATTTGATCATGGCTCTTGGTTCCACAACTGGAAGATATGGGAGTAGAAAAAAAGAGAACCCAGTTCAGAAGTTTCTGTATGGAATGGGCCCTAGTAGAAGCAGAATGGTGAGGAAACTTTGGTAGAAGTAGATGACCTGAGAGGTAGGAGCCATGCAAGCAAGGGATTACTAAAATATCATCCAGGAAGATATAATCATCAATAAGGAGATGGCAGGCTACAGAATAGAAATTCCTTTAAAAGATGATCTCTGTTATCAATGGTGAGGTGGTCAAAGAAGGAAAAGAGAGGATTCAGAAACTTTGGCTCTCAAACCCACATTTTTTCCCTGAACTTCACTATTACTGCTAAGAGGGACAGTTAAGAAACATTTCAGTGTTGAAATAGTTAGTCTGCAGTTGGGAAGACTCATCTTTGTGAGATCAAATCTGGTCTCAGCTACCAGATGTGTGACACTAGGCAAGTCACAACCGCATTTGCCTCTGTCTCCTCATTTGTAAAATGATCTGGAAAAGGAAATGCATGCCACTACAATATCTTTGTCAGGAAAATCCATGAGGTAATGAAGAGGCAGGCCCAAGTGAAATACAATCAAACAGCATTACTGCTAAGGGAAACACCATTTTTTCCAGTTAGCCAGGTTCTCAAGTTCAGTGTCATCCTTTGTTCCTCCCTCTCACTCATCCCATATAACAAATCAATCATCAAATCTTGTTCCTATCTGTACAATATCCCATGCATCTGTCCTGTTCTCTCTACTCACACAGTCAATATCCCAGCTCTGAGCCTGATGACTGGATAACTTAACTATTGTGAGAGGCTTCTTTTGGTATCTTTCAACCTTTCTAATCTTCTTGCATAGTATTTAAGTTATGACCAGACTAGCTTAATTGCTTTCCCTTATACGATGCTTCATCTTCCATCTCTGAGCCTTTGTACTAGCTATCTCCATGCCTGAAATATGCTCCCTTGTTATCTCCATCTCTCAGAGTCTTTGAACAGAGCAAAGACCATATTATTCTCCATGAAACCTTGGATCTGACTCATCGACCTTGTCCTTCTCAGGATGCTCATACAACCCATTTCCAAACTACGTTTTATTCATTTAGAAAAATGATTCTATGCTGTATATAGGACAGCTCTCTGGGAGAGGGAAGAAGGAGGGGTCTATGAGATAACAATGATGATAGAAGAAATATAAAACATCAAGAAAAATTTATTTAAAAAATACTAACTGTACATAATACAGACTTCTGGGAACTGAAATGGTGTAATAAGCACTAAATCATCACGGTTTTCTCATATTCACCTCCAAACAACCATAAAATAGTGCCCCAGGACAAATACTGAAACAGCAGAACCAGCAAAAAATGGAGTGAAGCAATCTTTTCACTCAAAAAACTTGGAGGATCAGCAGTAAAGATCTGTCTCACAGAGGTAAAGGGGAGCACAGTCCAGGACAGGAAGCATCCCAACAAGTCCCATATCAGCAAACCAGCAGAAGATCCTGAGCCCCAGTGTGAAAATGCCAACACCAGGACCCTTCATATACCTCAGTATAACAAAAGACTGAACAAACTTCAGCTCTGACAACCACCACACACTTCAGTGTAACCCCAGACAAACAGACAGATGGGTGCCTAAGTGAACAGGCAGCAGCCAGCAGTGCAAGACCCTTACCATTGACCTCAGTGTATCTTTAGGGAAACACACAGAAACACCCCACTGGCCTCGGCACACCCCAGAAATCAGTACTAGGATCCCAGCTCAGCACCAGGTAAGCTGCCAGAGTTGTAAGGCCTCTAGCAATGCCACCCACCCCCTATTCCATCAGTACAATATTAGACACAAGGGTCTCCCAGGGATCTCAAGGCAGCATCAGTCCAGTACCAGGTAAACAGCCAAGGACTGTAGCTCCTAGAACAAGAAGTCTAAGACAGTGCCCCTTCCATGCCAGGAGCAGAGATCAAACTTAAAAGAAAGGAAAAAGACTAAAAAAGATGAATAAGGGGTGGCTAGGTGGCACAGTGGATAGAGCACCGACCCTGGAGTCAGGAGTACCTGAGTTCAAATCCAGCCTCAGACACTTAATAATTACCTAGCTGTGTGGTCTTGGGCAAGCCATTTCACCCCAATGCCTTGCAAAAACCTTAAAAAAAGATGAACAAAACACAACAAAAAAGATTGACCACACAGAGTTAATATGGTAACAGGGAAGATCGAGAGAAGAGTACAATAATGTCAAAACACCCAAGGGCAAAAACCCAAAGAAAAATGGGAAGTGGTCTCCAGTCCAGAATGAATTTATAGAAGACTTTAAGTTCAAAAAGGAGCTTAAAAGTCATATAAAGAAGTAGAAGAAAATTGGGAAAAGAACTGAGAGGGATACAAGAGAACCATGACAAAAGAATCCAACAACTTGGAAAAAGAAAACAACTGCTTCAAAAGTAGAATTGGTCGAGTGGAAAAAGAAATATAAAAATTCACTGAAGAAAACAAGTCCTTAAAAAGTACAATTGGTCAAATAGAAATGCACACAAGCTAACTGAAGAAAATAACTCCTTAAAAGTTAGAATTGGGCAAGTAGAAGTTAATGACTTTATGAGACATCAAGAATCAAACAAATTAAAAAGAATAAAAAATATGAAAGAAATCACAAAATATACCATGGGGAAAAACAAATGACCAGGAAAATAGATCCAGAAGAGATAATATCAAAATCATTGGACTACTTGAAATCCAAAAGAAGGACCTGGACAGCATGTTACAAGAAATTTTCAAGGAAAACTTCTCTGATATCTTGGAATCAGAAGGCAAAAGTCATTGAGGGGAATCTAATAATCATCTCAAGAAAGATCTCAAAATAAAAACTCCAAGAAACATTACAATCAAATTTCAGAATTATCATAACTATGGCAAGTAGTCAGAAAGAAACACTTCAAATGTAGGGGAGCCACAATCAGGAATACGTAGGACTTAGCAACTGTGATATTAAGGATTTAGCAGCTGCAATACTGAAAGATCTGAGGTCATGAAATATGACATTCTGGAAGGCAAAGGATCTAAGACCACAACCAAAAATCACTTACCCAGTGAAAGTAAGTAAAATACATCATAGAAAAATGGTCATTTAATGAAATAAAAGGATTTCAAGTTTTCATAAGCAAAAGACCAGAATTAAACAAAAGTTTGCTTTCTAATATCAAGACCCAAGAGAAGTGCAAACAGGTAAAAAGGGGCGGGGGGAATAACATAAAGGATACAATGGAGATAAAGTGTTGATATTACTGCATGGGAAAATGACACTTATAATCCTTAAAAATCATATCACTAATAGTATAATTAGAAAGATTATACTTAGACAGAGGATACAGGTATAAAACAAATTTGAAGAAATGACCTAAAGATAATTTAGGGATGAAAAAGAGGAGTACACTGGGTACAAAAGGAAGGAAGAGGTAGAATGGGATAAATTATTACACATGAAGAGCCTCAAAATGCCTATTACAATGGAAGAGAAGATGGGAGGGTGGATGATGAGCATCACTTGAACTTTATTCTCATTATTATTGAGGGAATAATATACACAATCAGTTGAATATAGAAATTTATATTTACTGGGAAGTAGAAGTGGGAGGACATTAAGTTAAAAGGGAAAACTAGCAGAAGGAAAGGAAACATCAGAGGAGGTGGCAGACAAAAGCAAAACAGTAATGAAGAGGAAGAGGGTGAAAGGAGAGAGATGACAAATAGGAAAAAAAATAGGATGGAGGGAAATAGTAATCAAAATTGGGAATGTGAATGGAATAAGCTCACCCATAAATTAGAAGCAGATAGCAAAGTGGATAAAAAACCAGAATCCCACAATATGTTGCAGAGAAACAAAAACATACAAAGTAAAGGTAAGGGACTGGAGCAGAATCTAATATACTTCAGCATATTAGTTAAAATATCAGCTTATTCAGTTTAAAAAAGGGCAGAGCAAGCCACTTAACCCCATTTGCGTCCCCCCAAAAAAAGCAATCTCTATTTCAAAGAAAGTAAAAGCAAAAGTAGACCTAATTAAAAGACAAGAAAATCACATCTTGCTACAAAGGATACCATAGACAATGAAATAATATCAATACAAAATATTTATGTACCAAATACATTTTGAATTATAAAATAGATAATTTTAATTATATTAAAATAAAAGTTCTTTTCATGTTTTTTGGTTTTGTTTTTACAAAAAAAACCCCAATATAACCAGGAATAAAAGGAAAATAGAAAGCTGGAAAACAATCTTTATCACAAGTGTCTCTGATAAAAGTATCATTCTCAAATATATAGAAAACTGAGTCAAATTTGTAAGAATACAAGTCATTCCCAAATTGATAAATGGTCAAAAGATACAGGTAGCTCTCAGATGAAGAAATTAAAGCTATCTATTGATATATAAAGAAATGCTCTAAATCACTTTGATTAGACAAATGCAAGTAAAAACAACTCTGAGGTACCACTTCATACCTGATATGACAGAAAAGGAATATGATAAATGTTGGACGTGGAAAAATTGGAATACTGATGCACTGTTGGTAAAGTTGTAAAAAGATCCAACCATTCTAGAGAGCAATGTGTAATTATGCCTGAAGGGCAATAAAACTGTGCATAACCTTTGATCCAGCAATTCCATTACTAGATCCACTACTACAATCTCAAAGAAATCATAAAAAAACCAAGAAAGGACCTACATGAGCAAAAATATTTATAGCAGTCTTTTCCTGGTGGCAAAATATTAGAAATTATAGGGATCCCCATCAACTGGGGAATGGCTGAACCATTTGCAGTATATGAATGTAATAGAATACTATCATACAATAAGAAATGATGAACGGGAACATTTCAGAAAAACCTAGAAAGACTTTTAAGAAATGATGCATAATGAAATGAATAGCACCAATATCAGTAATATTGTGTAGTGATCAGCTATGAATATTTCAGTTCTTCTCAGCAACACAAAGATCCAAGACTAGTACAAAGGATTCATAAAGGAAAATATTATCCACATATGGATAAAGAACAGATGGATTCTTTTTTTATGCCCCCCCATTTGATCTGCTTCTTCTTTCACAATTGTAACTAATACAGAAATTTTTCACATGATAGCATATGTATAACCTGTATGAAATTACCTACCATTTTCAGAAAAGGGGAGGGGAGGGTGGAAGAAAAATTTGGAATGGAAAATTTTATACATATGAATGTTAAAAAATTGTCTTGATACGTAATTAGAAAAAGTACTATTAAAAATAGTAACTAAGGGGCAGCTATGTGACGCAGTGGATAAAGCACCGGCCTTGGAGTCAGGAGTACCTGGGTTCAAATCCGGTCTCAGACACTTAATAATTACCTAGCTGTGTGGCCTTGGGCAAGCCACTTAACCCCATTTGCCTTGCAAAAACCTAAAAAAAAATAGTAACTAACAGAATGATTAAAATCCAGCAAAATTAAATGAAGAGATATGAAAGGCCTCCTCCAACCTCCCTGTTCTTAGAGATGCTAAAGGGGCCCACAGGTATCATATATTGCACATGATTTTGAACTCTTTCTCTCTACTGATTACTGTCCCTGATGTTTTCCTCTCTAAAAAATACAGTATACATTTCTATCTGTATATGTTGACTATCTGCTAAAGGCTGTAAGGTCCTGAGAGACTGTGTTCTTTTGTCTTTGTATATCCAGCAATTAAGACAGTATATGATGCATGATGGGTGCTTTTTAAAGGTTTGCTGATTGATTGCCAAGTTCTCTCAATTCTATCTCCACAGTCTATCTCACCTCCACCTCCTTCTCTCCACTCCTCTAGCCAGTCGCCTTCTTTGAGTCTTCAATGCCTTCCGCCTTGGTGAGTGCAAGTGGCTTCTAATTGGTTCCTCTGCATCTGACCTTTGGCGTCTTCTCCAATCAATCTTTCCCACAGCTATTAAACTTGGTTTTCTGAAGCACAGAACTGACCTTATCACTGCCCTGCTTGAACACTTTGCCTCCAGGGTAGACAGCAAACTACTGCTTGACCTTGAAAGCCCTTTACAAGTTGACTCTACCTTGTCTTGAGAGAACAATTCCATCCATTTGCTCCCACACTTTGTTTTCCAGTCAAAATTCTTTTCTTTTTCCCTGGTGCACATAAGACCTTCTCTGAACCTTATGGTTTTCTTCCCATAGGCCATCCTCCATGCCTCCAAAGCTGCCCTCCCCATCTCTACCTTATGGATTCCCTGCTTCCCTTCCAGGGTCAGCTCAAGGGTCATACATTACCCAAAGTTCTTTCCAATCTGCACCTTCTTCCTGATCAGGGTCCCCTACTTCAATGAGCTTTCATTTACTTGTATTTCATTTCCTTTTCTATAGTCAGGAAAACCTTAGTTCAAATTCAGCTTTCCTCACTCTGGGTGAGTCACATAACTTCTTTCCACCTGAGTTTCCTCACTTGTAAAATAGAGATAATAATAGCACCTACCTCCCAGGGTTTTTTGTTAGGATTAAATGAGATAATATTTTTGAAAAGAGTTTTGTAAACTTTAAGGAATTATATCACTGTATGTTACATATATGTATGCAAACTATTACCATCATCACCATTTTGTATTTCTATACATCTATATACATAGCATCTCCCCTCATCCCAGGAGAATGGAATCATCTGGAAACCAGCATTGTTTTTGCCTCTCTTGTGGTAGAACCAACATCTAACCAGTCACCATACAAATGATGGAAAGTCTAGAACTATTTCCTGATGTGAAGGAGTTGAAATTGGCCAAGGCTTTTCTGACCAACACAGACATACAAACTACCAGGAATATCAGAAAATAAGGCTTCTCTCCCCCTCTCCAGCTTCGTGACTGTGGGTACATAACTCATCTGCATCACAAAGTGAAAGGGGTTCTAGAATTGAGAAACTGCATCACCCAAGTCCAAGAGCCATATTTACTTTTAGAGATGGATAATGACTAGCTACAGTTTAACCACAAGTTATTGTGATCAGACAACTTAATAAATGCTTGTGTCTGACAGACTCCAACCCTACACCATGAAGCTTATTTCAAAGAAAAGATTAAGCATGAGAATACTTGCTAGGTAGATAGTCTCTCTCTCTGTTAGAAAGAATTTGGTCCCTGGAGCAAGGAATCTCCTGTTCAAGATGAAAGGGCTTCTAGCTAGAATTCTGAATGAATAAGACAGGTCATTCCTTAAGGAGGAAAAAAAAACTTTCAAAGGTATCAGTTGTTTTCCCTGAGAAGAATTTAACTGACTAATAGTTGTGGGCTTCTGCCCTAAGAAACTATAAAAGTCTCATGACTTTAAAGTAAGAGAACCCTGAGAAATTTGGTTGAAGCTAGAAGCGGAGAGAAACTCCTTAAATATATGCCCAGGGAAGCAGGGGTCACTGGAGATACCTAGAGACTGTGCGGCTTGGTGAGAACAGACCAAATGACAACACCCAATGACAATACCAGAAGATGGGGGAAGTCCCCCAGTCAGGGGATGAATTGCCCTCCAACACTTCCTCCCTCTGTGTGCCAGTAGGACCATGTCTATGGGAGAAATATTTGATTGCTTCTTTTCTTACTGCTTTCCACTTATGCTTTTGCTTTGAACTATATTCTGAGGCTTAGTTACAAAAGTAAATAGATCCACGAGTTTGGAGTACATGAATGCCCATAGAATGTCTTGAGTCCGTTATCCATGATTTGGGGACCTATTCTGAGAACTGGGAAGGGGATGCCCCTTGATGTCACTTTGAACTACAGAGCAAAAACTAAGACCTAGAAAAGTTGTCATTGTTGTCACTGAACCTGAATCCTCTCAAACTCAAGACTTCTGACGCCATCACAAATGTTCTCTTCAGATGCTCAACTAAATCTTGATCAGGACCAGCTTCTTCTGCCAATTTTTCAATAGCAAACACTGATGCAAAGATGCTCCTACTCAAAAAGGGGCAGAGCTAACTGACTCAAACATACAGGGTTCAGGACCCACTAGCTAAATAGCAGAATTAGACCATTTTAGACACAATGATATTCTAGTTCATCTAGGTTACTTGTCCCAACTCTCAGAATCCTAGTACTTACATTCTCCCTGGGGGAGGGGGGAAGAGGGGAAGTGTTGCTTTGCTTTGCAGTTTGACACCATTCTTCTGTACTCTTATTCCACATACTGGAATCCCTTTCTATTTATTTCTCTAGCTATCATTCTATCCACTGACCACACCCACAAGTTACCTTTCTAAAAAGAGTTTCCATTTGGCTGCCACCATATCTATCGCTCCTACATTCCCTCAAGAGTGATTTTTGATTGATAACTCTTGGGTGACGGGCCAGATATGGAAAGATTCCCAATCCCTCCCAAATTGACATTTCTATGCTAATGGAATTCATAACCTACGTGAAGATAATGCTGTTCCACCTTATTTTGATCCCAGCGGTGATCAGTTTCCATTGATCCATCCCCATTTTGTTGCCTAGTTGTTCTTGCGTACAACAGTGGTTGACTAGGGTCAGTGGTACAGCTTGTGGCCTCATAGCAAAGTGAAGTGAACATCCCTAATATGACATGTTTCTGAAGCTTGTTAATCATCTTGAAGCCTAAATAGCCAGCAACTACATCTTGGACTTGGAGAACACAAATGATTAGATCTTTAATTTGTAATGTCTGAACACTATGTAAATATCCCTACAACCAGCAGATAAAACGCCACTCACATTTCCCTTTACCTAAACCTTAGCCAAGGCAGCTGTAGAGACAGGCTCCAGATGAGTCATTAATAAGTAAAACCATAGCCTACCAATGCACTGTTTCCTGTCTCTCAGTTAAGTTAGAGGCATTAACTCTTTGGAGCTGTTTTCCCTCAATCCTGTTGCCAACAGTCAACTAAGTTCATGGAAAACGGCTGAAAAATGAACCAAAACAAAAAGAAAATAAAACCAGCTGCTTGCCTAAATTGCCTGGTTGCTGATGCTTTCCCTAGGGATTCTGCTGGCCTAGCACACAGAAGGCCTCATGGGGGCAGAGGGGGACCAAGTCAATCAGTGAAACTAAACTCAAACTTTTATTAAATGCCTCTTAGACACCGGGCCCTTGCTGATCAAAGGGGATAAACAGCAACCCTAAAAGAGGCAGCTAGGTGGTGCAGGGGATAGAGCCCCTGAATCTAGAGACAGGAAAACTTGAGTTCAGATCCAGCTTCAGACATTTTCTAGCTGCATAACCCGGGGAAAGTCACAGCCTCTATTTCCCTCAGTTTCCTCAACCATAAAAATGGAACTAATAATAACAACTCCCTCCCAGTGTTGTTGGAGGATCAAATGAGCAAATATTGATAAAGCCTTCTCACAGTGCCTAGAGCCTAGGAAACACTTTATAAATGATAGCTTTTAATATTATGTCATAATCATGCCATGAATTAGGTTCAGTAGTACCTGGTTGCTTCTAGGCCATGGGACTACTAAAACAAACAGAAAATGTCTTCAGGAAGCTTATATTCTCCTGGTATGAAGGCAACATGAACACAAGAAAAAATGAAAACATATTTGAGAAAAGGAAGACTCTGAACAACTGGGCAATGCCCATTTATGCTGGTTATTCCTTCTCTGTGTCACACCAACTTACTGAACCTCAGAAGAGGTAGGGCCCTTGGAGGGCATCTAACACAACCCTTACCAAAACAGGAATCCCCTCAATAAGAGAACTTTGTGGCAAACAATTCAGGTCAGTTGAATGCCAATGACTCCTAGGCCATCATCTGGAGGAGTTATTCTCCTGTTTGGCACCAAGTCTTAGGCTACCCTTACTCAAGAAAATGTGCTGCACTCCTTAGAGGTGTATGATGGGAAGGACCAGTCACCTAGAATCCTGTTGCCCCCCCCCCCCCCACTTCAGAAAGGTCTCCACTTCTGACCATCCAAATTGGTCATGTTGTCAAGAGCTTGGAATCCTACTGGGCCTAGAGGACAACTGAGACTTGGAATATTCTTATGTTACAAGATTTCCACCCTATATCCTGTAGAGGTTAGGATGTTTGTAAGGGGAAACAAGCAGTTGTAGCTTGGCAGGGGCTACATGGAGGATCAGGAAGCATCTCCAGGCCTGTTGTATACTGATTAGAGGGCTTGAAAAGTTAACCTATGTGTTGTAAAACAGCAAAGAAGGAGAGGATCTGAGACTCTGGACTTGGGATTGAGTCTTGGACCAAGATTTTCTTGGAACATTCTGAGAGAACCACCCCCTCTACTCCTACTCCCACCCCTCTGTATAGAAGGTGAGGGACTGAAAAGCAGGGTCTCTATGAAAACCAAGACAGAATGAACAATGACAGAAGTAGAAAGATCAGATTCAAATGGGCACAACTCATCTGGATTGTGTTCTCTTAAGCTTTTTAACAGATTTGGGTTTTTTTAGATTTTTGCTAGGCAATGGGGTTAAGTGGCTTGCCCAAGGCTACACAGCTAGGTAATTATTAAGTGTCTGAGGCTGCATTTGAACTCAGGTACTCCTGACTCCAGGGCCAGTGCTCTATCAACTATGCCACCTAGTCACCCTATAGATTTGTTTTAAAATTGTATTAAAAATATTTTCTTGTTGCTTGGGGTGGGATGTGATGGACAGGAGAAGGGAAGCAAGAGAAGAGGAGGGTGCCCTGGGTTGCCTGACTCACTCATGAAGCACTGGTGTGTGCCAAAGTGCAAAATGAAACAAATGGCAGATTTTGAAGTTTTCATTGTGACTTCATCTTTTTACAAATGACCTTAGATCAAGCATCTCTACAATTTGCTACATTCATGGGTCTAAAAATGATGATTAAATACTTGTCTCTGTGCAGATAGAAAAGTCATATGCCATTATCCAATGATTGGTAGGGAAGATGGCCAATGGCTTGTTCCATGGTGTACAGCTGGTACCTTCCACTGCTGCTGTACATGTGGATGTTCAAGTTGGTTTGTATATTAAGCATCTGAAGGAGCATGGGACATGCTTAAGGTTCACAGTCTCTTCTGTCGAGATGCTATCTCCTTTATTCTTACAGTTGGCTAATCATTTGCTTCTCATTATTTTTCACTCCTTTTTTTAAGGTTTTTTTCCTAGGAAATGGGGTTAAGTGGCTTACCCAAGGCCACACAGTTAGGCAATTATTAAGTGTCTGAGTCTGGATTTGAACTTAGGTCCTCCTGACTCCAGGGCTGGTGCTCTCTCCACTGCACCACCTAGCCGCCCCTGCTTCTCATTTTTCAAGAAAATTGCCCATGTTCATCATAGGGAGCACGACCTTGCTTGAGAAGTTACATCCAAATAATATTCATCCTCAAAGTAGAATCTTCTTTTTAATTTTAAGTTACAGTATAGATATAATGAACTTTTCACAGACAAGATATCATTTACTGCCATTCCCCTACTCTGCAGATTAATGTACCCCAGTTAGCGTTATCATGGTAGTATTGTCATCAAGTGTGATCGATTCCTTCTTGCTTTGGACAAACGTCTTGTGGGCACCACTGCCAACATTCTGCAGCCATCTCTAGTATGGTCACTTAGAAGGGAAGACTTCAAGACTTTGTTCCAAAACATCTAGACTCTGTGTTCCCGATAGGGATTGACTTTGAGAATTCTAGATGAAGTAGAATGGTGCCAAGGAAAAACAGAAACAAAAGACCCCAGTAGTAATTGCCAGGAGAAGCTCAGGGCCAGCTATCTGGTGTAGTGGAAAGGTTGAGTTGGAGAGCAGGAGTTGAGAATTCTAATGCTGATTGAGGGGACTTTTTTCCCTTTGTTAAGATTATTTTTTTTTCCTTTCAGACCTGCATTCTTTCCCTTCCACCACCTCCCACCTCCACACACATCTATTTTAAAAAGTAAAAACAAACAAACAAACAAAATTATCCAAGGCAAATTCATTCCCACACTGGGAATATGTCTCAATTTGCAACCTGATTGAGTTAGGAGATGAGTAATATGATTAATCTTGATAGATGAAGACTTTCAAGGGAACATAGCCCCACTTTATGGTCCATTTTCCAACTCCATGAAATAAGGCTGGAGCAAATGGCCTCTAATGATCCTTGTGATTGGAGCACCTGAGGACTGAGCTGATGAGAAATGGAAAGTGGGCTGCTGGGAGCAAGAATTTGAACTTTCATCCCCCTGCCATCTCCTTCTTAATCTGGTCTCTGAGTGAGGGCTCACCTCCTCACTAAGGTCAAGCCCTTTACATGGGCCCTCAATCCTTCACCTCTTATCTTCCCCAGACGATTTCCCTATTTCCATCCTTTCTTTCTGGAGAATCCTCAATCACCCTCCAACAATTGATTCCTTCCCTAATGCCTACAAACATGCTCATCTCTCTCCCATTCTAAAATAAAAAGAATCTCACCATATCCAACCCTTTCTACTAGCTAGCATGTTCTATCTTACCTTACTTCCCCACCCCCTCCCAGTTAAAGGATAGGAAAAAGCCTAGGACCTGTGATTTTGCTACCATGGGAAACTCCCAGAAACTTTGAGTTGTTTAGAGGACTGAGAAATGTAATGATTTGCTCAGTGTCCCAGAGACATTAGGGGTCAGAGGCGGAAGTGAAATCCAGGTCTCCCTTGCTCAAAGGATAGCTCTCAAACCACTATGAAAGAGTTTCTCTGTTCCCTGGTCAAACTCCTTGGAAAAAATCATCTCCACTTGGTGCTTCCATTCACTATCATATTTTATTAACTCTGCAATCTGGTCTTTGATATAATTCAACAAATTGCTCTCTCCCAAAATACCAATGATCTCTTAGTTGTCAAATCAAATGACCTCTTCTCAGTCTTCTTCTATGATCCTTCAATAGCATTTGACAAGGTTGATTACTCTTCTCTCCGAGATAGTGTCTCCCCTTCGGGTTTTCATGACAATTCTCTCTCTTGGTTTTCTTCCTACTATCTGAGTGTCCATTCTCAGTCTCCTTGGCTGCATCATTCGTATCAATCCCCTTACTTGTGTGTGTCTGCCACGGTTCCATCCTGGGACTTCTCTTTACACTCTATACTATCTCTTGGTGACCTCACCAGCCCCCATTGGTTCAGTGATTAGCTCCTGGGTCTATATATCCAGTTGGAGTCTCTACTCCCATGTCATGAACTTACAATTAAGTAGTTCATATTGGATGTCCTTTAGGCATCTCAGACTCAGCATTACCAAAACAGAACTCATAAGCCCCCCAAATCTACCCTGCTTATAAACTTCCTTATTCATGTGGAGGGCAGACATCTTTTTTAGTTTCACAGGTTCACAGCCTCATCTGCAACTCTTCATTCTCCCTTCCCTGACATACTCAGTTCATTGGCAAATCTTTTTTTTACCTCTACAACATCTCTTAAATCTGTCACCTTCTCCTCACTCATTCACTCACTCCTCATTCATCATCCCAAAACTTCAGAAACTCATTGCCTCTCAATTTAACTATTAAAAAATAGCATCCTATTTAGTCTGCCTGCCTTCAGTCTCTTTCCCATACCAATCCATCCTCCACTCACCTGTCAAAGTGATTTTCCTTAAGCCATTGTCTGGTCGGCATTTTTTTACTCAATGGACTTCACTGTCTTAAATAGAAACACCTTTGTATGGCAATAAAAACTTTTCAGTCCTGGCTCTTTCCTTAGTTCTTTGATATTTCTTATAAATCACTCTCAACTTTATACTCTACGAACCAGTCATATTGGCCTACTTATTGCATTTTACTTCCTACCTCTAAGCCCTTAACCCAGGCTGTTCCCCATTCCTGGAATGTTCTCTATCCTCATTTCTACCTGTTGGATTCCCTACTTTTCTTCAAGCCTGAACTTAAGCACTGCCTTCTTTGGGAGCTTTCCCTTCCAAAGTTACCCTGTATCCTATTTCCATGAATCAGCTCCACCATTGGGTTCTAAGATCCTTTGAGGGCAGAGACTGTTTTTTGCTATTCCTGTGTGTCTCCAGAACCTAGTAGAGATCCTGATACAGAGTAGGCATTCATTAAGGGCTGACTAATTTCTTGGTTAGGGAAGGATGGATCAGATGGTCTTTGAGGTCCATTCTAAATTCTGTGATTTTCTGAATCTGGGAACTGGTGATTGTTAGCATTATGACCTAGCAAACCCATTCCTTATGGACAAGGATGCTCCTTTAACATTCTCTGTATTAGAAACCTGCTTCTCTCTCCAAAAATGAGAGGAATTTATTTTGAGGAAAAAAGAGAGCTTTGGGATGAATAGAGAAACTTGCACAGAATCAATAAAGAAATTAATCAACTATTTACAAATGGCCTACTATATGCTAGATGCTGGGGTACAACAGTAAATCCATGCAACACCTGACCTCCAGGGGCTACTAGTACTCTTAAGAAGAAAGCAGTGGAAGGAGAGCAAAGACTGGGATTTTTGCACAAAAATCCATTGGCACCAGTTGGTTGTTACCATTGGCAATGAACTCTGTGGTGATTTCAGTGTATTTGTGAGTCTGAAAATGGGTTCGATAAACTTTTATGAAAGAACATAAACTTTTATTTCTCCCTGAGCTTGATGGCAGCCTTAGCTAGAGAGCAGGTGGCCTGGCCCTTATTGCTCAGCTACACAATAAGCTCAGTCAAGGCAACATCTTTCTTTTTACTTTTGTTCTCCTTTGGACAAAAATAACACAAGAAAACCATCCAGACTGTGAGTTGCTCTGCTGGTCTGGAGACAAAAATCTCGTTGTTTCTTGTCGGAAGCCACATGCTGGCAAGCCTTACTGAATGACTGACCTCAAAGTTCCCTGTGGCCATGAATACATAGTATTTTGGGGATACCCACAGACTTTTGATTGCATGGAAACAACAAGTTTTGAGAAAAAGAATTCTCATAGCCTTCTAGCATCTTAAAACGGAAAGAAATCTTCAAGGTCATTTAGTCCATTCCCTTACCCTCACTTATTTTACAAATGAAGGGGAAAAGGCCTAAGATCAGAAAAGACTTGCCCAAAGACAGACAGCTAGGAAATGTTCCCAGGTCTCCTGACTTCCAATCTAGTATTACCATTGTGGTAATCATTATATCTTGACCATTTTCAATTCTGTTCCTACTTCATATGAAAGACCCTCCAAAATGAAAAGTCCCTAAATGAGGACAAAGGGTGCAGTTTTAAACACCACTAGGAAAAACAATTCTCCCTTCATACATTCCTAAAAATGGATGACAATGGGATAGCTAAAGGACATTGTCACATTTACCAAGTTTTTTCTTTTCTTCAGAAGAATAAAAGGTTCATATTATCATTGACAAGTGAAAAGCATTATACACGGATACACCAATTCTGTTTTTGTTAAATTTATTTATTTGCTTTGAATTTTACAATTTTTCCCTTAATCTCGCTTTCCTCCCCCCACCCCCACAGAAGGCAGTCTGTTGGTCTTTACATTGTTTTCATAGTATACATTGATCTAAGTTGAATGTGATCAGAGAAAAATCATATCCTTAAAGAAGAAAAATAAAGTATAAGACATAGCAAAATTATATAATATGATAGCATTTTTTTAAAATTAAAGGTAATAGTCTTTGGTCTTTGTTCAAACTCCACAATCCTTTCTCTGGATACATATGGTATTCTCCATCGCAAATACCCCCAAATTGTGCCTGATTGTTACACTGATGGAATAAGCAAGTCCATCACCCCCATGTTGTTGTTAGGGTGTACAGTGTTCTTCTGGTTCTGCTCATCTCACTCAGCATCAGTTCTTGCAAATCCTTCCAGGCTTCCCAGCAATTCTTGGCCAAGGTTGGTATAAAATTTCAGAAATAAAATTCAGTATCCCAGGTTACCTTTGTAAGTTAGCCAAGAAGATTCTTTTATCAGTAAGTCAACCTTGGAGTTGCTTGGGAGTATTAGCATTATAACTAGATAAACTCAATGGATCCCTGTCTAGGAAATGGTACCAAGATCCAGAATAATGGAGCTGCCCCTCTAGAGGCAGCAGGCTGAGGAGGCAAAACCATTCATGTGAACATTGCTCTACTTTTTTAAGTAAACCCATTGGTAATATGGGCTACATTGTAGTCATAAATAAATATTAGATGCTTTAATTGATATTAAATTCCTTTGTTGGGTCATGCAACCCAGAAGAATTAAAAGGTGGGACAGTCATGAACTAGAGCATAGCAGGTAAAGGAAATAGGATGCATGCCTATTTCTTCTGGGAAAAACTAACTTTTCAGAAATGAGTCCCAGAAACATTAAGGAGACCTATAGTTCTATTGGATGAGCATCTCAAGTAGTTGTCCCTTTGCAGGGCATTTTTTATGCTCTTCCTAGAGTTACTATAATGCCAGGGTACCTCAAAGACATGGGAAAAAACTACATCTAAAAGGCCAAGGTCATAAAGTAAAAATAAAATAAAAAATAAAAAATAAAAGGTTAAGGTCTCCCACTATATCCAGACCAATACCAGAAGTCCTGTTTTTTATACTACTAAGCCACTGGATTAAGAAGGTTCTAGAAGAAGAGGCAGTGAGAAGGATGACTCTGCACAACATTCCCCTCACTTTAATCTACAAAATGTACATGTCATATTATGTCATCATTCACTTGATGTCATGGTCTTCTTCAATTACGAAGTCAACAATCAGTCATGTGAACTCTACCTTTACATGACCTATTAGAAAGGCAACTGATGGGGATGGGGGCAAGCAGCTTTGTCCCTGTAAGGTACCCATCAGCCCTGCACTCAAGCACTGCCCCAAAGCAGAGAACTGAGTCAAGAAAAGGGCAAACCTGGGAGAGCTGCAATTCAGACCCAGCTGAGGATGCAGTCTAACAAGGTGAGTGGTCTGAGCTTCCTCTCTGTCTCTGTGCACAGAATTGTATGTGTATGTGTTTGCTCCTGACATTTATTGCAAGCTATTCAGAGACATTTTAGGGATTTGTGACATTATTTCTTTGCATTCTAATAATAACTACATAGGCATGTGTTCCACAGGTTAGTACCTCCATTTTACATAAGAGGAAACAGACTGAGGTGGGTAAGTGAATTTCTCAGGGTCATAAAGCTGCGGAACATTTTTTTAGCAAGGCAGTGGGGTAAAGTGAATTGCTCAAGGTCAAACAGCTAGGTAATTATTAAATGTCTGAGGCTGGATTTGAACTCAGGTACTCCTGACTCCAGGGCGAGTGTTCTATCCACCATGCAACCTAGCTGCCCCTTATCTGGGAAACATTTGTGGCAGGATTTGAACCCAAGATTTTCTGATTGTACTCTATCCATTATTTCATACTACCTCCTACTGGGAGTGGGGTGTGTTTTGCAAAGTCAGTAGATAATCCATATTTTAGGTCTGGACAAAATGGATTCATAAGCCTCTGATCATTTTGACTAAACCGTATGTAACCAATCTCTTCGCAGGCCCTGAGTGTCCCTTTGTCTTTGTATTCAAAGGGCTCATAAGCTGTGTGCCCCTACCCATTAAAATTTCTCTTTGGGGAAATTCTCCTCACAGATCCAACTAGCATTTATCACTGGGATTCATCTTTTGGTTAGACTAAGAAAAATTTCCTTAAAATAACAAGTATTGTGCTATCAAGAGAGCATCACAGGACAAAAAAACCAAAATACAGTCATACAAAACACCATCCCAAGCTACCATCTGCCCATTTATATCTGCTGGGGATGCCTGGCTTCACTACAATATGGTAGCCTGCTGACACTCACAGTCAGGTATCAACATAGGAAATAGGGAAGCCACATCTATGGCTCAGTAAGCAGATGAAGAGGTCATGGCTATGTCCATAAGACCTGAAGGCCATGTCTCATGGTGTTTCTTCTAGCTGAAGCCTCCTTTCCTAATTTTTCCCTTTCTCTCTACCACCCTCAAACCATCAGTTTCCTTCTGACTAGAGTCTTGACAACACCGAAAACAGAAAAATCTCATTGAGCTCCCCAGGTACAACTGTATGATGGAAGGGAGAAGTGGAGAACCAGTAGTACTTTCAACCCCGTAGGCTACAGGGAGTCACCTAGAATCAACAATTGTCTTCTCTCATGGAATCAACAGTTGTCTTCTCTTATACTGTTAAAAGAAAAAGTCTTTGGATTTTCAGGTTGAATAAGGAGACAAAACCCAGGTCAAGGAGAATTAAAAGTGTTCATTAAAGTATATCAAAGTAGCAATATATTGACAAGCTGTTCACTGAGGATTAGCAATGGCTTCAAGAAGAGGCCAACTTTTATTGATAACTTTCATAATGAGAAAAAGACAACTCAGGTCCGTGTTAGCAAAAAGGGCTGGTTCATGGAATCTCAGTTCCTCCTCAAGGTAAGAGCATGTGACAATTCCCAGGTACAAAGTGGTAGGGGGATGACTTACGATATGGTGACCATCAGCTAAGACAAAGCTGCAGACTGAGTGAAACTGTCCCCCAACACTGATCGACAAGCAAATCTGGGTATATATAACTTTCAATCATTTTTGCAAGTACATAAACTAAGCTCCAAGATTCAAGATCAGATCGTAGGAATCTAAGACCACAGTTCTTTCCATTCCCCCAAGCAATCTGGCACTGGACCCAGATGACTGTAGAGGAGAATATGAGGCTGGTGATTTAGCACAACACCCCTTCACTCAAATCCAATTCATGTGCATGTCATGGCATCATCTTCCTGATATCTTGATCTTCTTTGAGAATGAAGAGACAACCATCATCATCATCAACATCAAGTAATTGGAAGAAGAAGGGTGGTGCTGATGAAAGGGGCTTGAGGTACAATTCAGAGTCTGTCAAACTTAGTCCACCATATGGGTCAGTAAGATAAAAGAGTCATACTACCAGAATGGGACTGGAAACCTGAAAGACAAGATCTGGATGAGGGAAGGGGAAGAAAGCACCATGAGTAGGCTACTGTACACAGAAAATGAGGTCAACAACAAAGAAGCAAGAGTGGGACTGGAAAAACACAGTTGGAAATATGGAGAGCCAAAGACATCGTGCCAAAAACACTGGCAACCAGGTGCAGATTGGTCAAGCCAGGTAAGAAGCAGAAGTGGATGGAGGCAGAAGAACTAGTGAACTGAGGTGGCAAAGAAAGTACCTACCTGAAGGTACTCAGGGTAGCCAGGAGGGGGAGGGAAGTGCCTGGTTTCAGATACTTTGGGTAGCCAAGAGTGGGGTACCTCACTAGCAGGAAGAAGCAAACCAGGGACCTCAAAAGCCTGGATGGATCTGATGGTGCCCATGAGGCTTTTCAGGCCTTGCTCTGGTTTCCAGCTTACATCTTGAATGCTTGGTTGGACCATTTCCCAAAGGTGGAAGAAGAGGTCTCTGGAGCAACACTTAATTACTGAGCACTCTGCTCTTAGAAAAAGCAAGTTTCTGGGGAGTTCTCTGAGAAAGTTGTGGTTCCTCCATCACCCTTAGCCTTTGCCTAGAGCTGAGATCTTATTGTTCGTTCAACAACTTCAATTTGCATTTTGATGGTCTTAGAAAAATAGATTGCGATGTTTTATTGTCCTTTTTCTTTATCTTATTCAACTTTGTCAATCACTTTCAACTTTTCATATTCCCATTTAATATCCATTGGAAACTTTTCTCTTGTAATGTTGAAAGACCTCATTATCAAAAAAGCAGAACAAGGGTTTGTGCTAATTAAATTCACACAAGTCATGTTTTTCTTTTCCATTTTGGGTTTTGCTTTGGTTTATCATAAAATGGGTTGAAATTGAAAAGATTAGAGCCATCTCCTGAGAAGGAACTGTAGAGGGAAGACAGGAGGCCAGAGAATCCCAAGTAAATACAGCCCTATTGTCTGGAGCCTAATTAATTCCACTGAGTTTCTAGTGCAAAGATTATTCATAGAATCATAAGATGTTATAGAAAGGAAGGATGCCTGGAGACCTGCTAGTCCATTTTATTCTCCATTTACTTTCATAAATGGGGAAATAAGTCTCAGATGTAAACCAAAAAAGAAGAGGAAGTCAGGTACTACTAAGTTCCAAGCAAAAGATGGTGCCCCAAGATCCATCATCTCAAGGTTCATAATATTTGTCCTTTGATTCGAAGACCACCCCAACCATATTCATGGTGGCATGACTTGTTAGTACCATTTTCCTCTTGGAAGAACTCCCATGCTCAGCCTTTGAGTAGAGTTATTTGCATGTTGTCTCCCCATTAGACTTTTGCTTTACTTTGTGTCTTCAGCCCTCCCAGTACCTGGCACATCATGGGTACTTCATTACTTTTTGATGTTTCTGGTCCAGTTCTGAGTACTTTTCCAGGTTCTGTTCATTCTCTCATATCATGGGCTTCATGGAGACCCAGTTTTTGCAGGAGCTCTTTTAAAGTCTTCCTCAACTTCTAGTACCTTCCTCCTTTCCCTTCAACCATAGTCCCAAGGTATACCTTGTTATACTAGAAAATGACTATGTTACAGTCATTTGCCTCTCTTGTAAGAAGAACATAAGCTTCTGAAGGCAAGGACTGGTTCATTTTTGTCTCTATGATCCCAGACCCTGGCATAAGTTTATTGATTTCTTGCTTCATTTTCTCAGACTTCTAAATTGTTGTCAGATGAAACCATCTACCTGCCCCGAATAAGTTCAAGTCACTAGACCCAGCTAAGCTATGAGGCAAGAGACTAGAAGAAATTCCAAGTGTGATGTTGAGCCAATGTCAGCCACTTAGAAAGACTGTAGAGAACTAGACAGATGTCATGAAGCTGGAGCAGGGCAAATGTTATATTCATTTTCAAAAATGTCCAAAATAAAGAGTAATGAACTGTTTGATGTCAACCTGGAAGGTCTCCAACAGAGTGCCCCAGATAATTTTTCTTGATCTTGGATTCTTTAACACTTTTATTGATAACTTGTAAAAAGAACTATAGAACATAACTTTTCAAATTGGTTGATGCCTCAAAGTTGGGAAAGTTAGCTGACACTCTGAGTGACAGAGCAAGGATTCAAAAAGATTGAGCATGACAGGATAAAACAGTGGAACAATCAAATAAGGTGAAATTGGATAAAGTTAAATGCATGTTCTTAGACTTAGGTTTAAAAAAATCAACTTCATAAGTCAGGATAACATGGCAATAGAGTTCATTTGAAAAAAGATTTGGAAGTTTTAGTGGATTAGAATCTCAATATGATATGGCCACTAAGAAAGTCAATATGACCTTCAGCTATTTTAAGAGTGATAAGTAGGGGTGATGATCAACCTTGATGGACTTGCTCAAGTCATCAGTGCAACAATCAGGGACAATTTGGGGCTGTCTGTGATGGAGAATACCATCTGTATCCAGACAGAAAATTGTGGAGTTTGAACAAAGACCAATGACTGTTGTCTTTAATTTTTAAAAAAGTTATCTTATTATAGAATTTTGCTATTTCTTATACTTTATTTTTCTTTCTTAAGGATAAGATTTCTTTCTCATCACATTCACCTTGGATCAATGTATACCATGGAAACAATGTAAAGACTAACAGACTGCCTTCTGTGGAGGTGGGGAGAGGGAAGCAAGATTAGGGGGAAATTGTAAAACTCAAAATAAATAAAATCTTTCTTAAAATAGAAGAAGAGGGTAACCAGAATAGTAAAATGCCTTGAGTTCATGCAATATGAAGATTCCTTGAAGGACCTAGGGATGGGTCAGCTGAAGAAGAGAGGATTTGCATCTGGATCTTAAAGCCAAACATGGGTGGCTAGATGAGAGGTGACTCAGGAGACAATCTAGATGCATTACAGGTAAAATGAAAGGCATCAAAACAACTCTCTCTCTCCCTCAAGGAGAGAGTCTAATGGAGGAGACATTGTACAAATTATAGGCAGGATAAACTGGAGACAATCAAGAGTGAAGGCGCTAAGAGGGCTACAAAAGATCTCTTACAGCATCTGCTCAGGTATCATCTTTTACAAGGACCCTTTCGAGAGATCCTGGCCCCTGTTTTCTTTCTTTATAAGATGTATGGACACCTTTTGGTTTTTCTATCTCATCTTATATATATATATATGCAGTGAGACATCCCTTGTACCCAAGGAGAAAGGATTGCTCAAGAGCAACTAAAAGTGACTGTCCCATAGTATATGCCACATTCTCCATACTTGGTACACCAACTAGCTATTCAGTGAGAGTCAGGAGGTATGTTTCCTCATTTCTTCTATGGGGCCAAGACTGGCCATTGCAAGGAAGAAATATTGTTGTTGTTCAAGTTAGTTACAGTGCTTGCTTTGGCTTTTTTGTTCTTTTCATTTCTATCATTGCTGTCATCTTGTATATTGTTTTCCGGGTCCTACTTACTTCACTTTGCATCCATTGCTCAAAGTCTTCCCACATTTCTCAATTTCTCATATTCATCATTTCTTAAGGGGCTAGACACATAAAATACATTGTGTTTGGCCACCCTGTGCACAATCAATAAACACCCACTTTGTTTCCAGTTCTCTGCTACACCTCTCTCTCTCTCTCTCTCTCTCTCTCTCTCTCTCTCTCTCTCTCTCTCTCTCTCTCTCTCTCTCTCTCTCAGTGTTGTTAAGATCATTTTGCTATGGAAGGGGCCTCTGTCTTTGACCTCCTATGGATATGTCTGGACTCAACTTCATGCAAAATGCCAGACCGGTAGTGCCAGAATCAGGGAGCTAGGTCACTATATAAGGACACAGCCCAGTCTTCCATTTTTGGTATGAAAATCACTAAGCTGGAGATACTGGAAACAGAATGGATGTTCTTCCTGGAATAAACAATCAAGTATTTTAAGAAACTCAACAACTACAAACAATACACATACAATAGCCAAATAAATCTTAAGAATTAACTAAGAAAAGCAGCAGGGACTTCAGCTGTAGAGTATAAACTGACAAGAGCTGCAATCCAAGAACTATACTTTACAGTAAGACAGGAGGCTGCATGGTTTCTTAATGACTACCATTTATAAGGGGCTGTGAGTTTTTCAAAGTACTTTCCTCATAGAAACCCCGGGAGACAAATAGCATAAATGTGACTGTCGTCATTCCACAAATAGGAAAATTGAGGGTCCAAGAGGTAAATTCACTTGCCTAGGGTGGAAAAGCAATCCTTAGGGAGGAAAAGAGTCAAGATAGAAGAGAAATGGAACTTTTTTCAAGAAGTCAAGAACTTTATTTTAGCTCTGTCCCTAGCAAGGGTGAGGCAAATGTGATCAGAAAGGTATCAGTTCTACATAGACGCAATGCTAAAATGAGCCAGGTGTTAGAAATTCCAGTAAGGGATTTTGTTTCCCAGATGGTTTTATATACTCTCCATTTCTGTTCCGGATTGTCTTGGTGCAGACAATGGGGAAGGTGGGGAGAGTGGGTAGGCTGAATGTTCCTAAAACATATCAGAAGAATTTAGCCCCGAAGATTCTCACTTTGATAGGAATTAGGATTATGAGCTAGATTAGAACTGATCTACCCTCTTTCCATTTTACAGAAGAAACTGAAGTCTAGAAGGGTTCCTCCTCAGGGTTCTATAGAAGGGACTGACCCTTTCCTTTTCAGATACCCTCCAAAGAGCTTAACATTCGAAGATATTTAATCTAGAAGGGGGACATGATGGTGATCTTCTAGGATTTGAAGAGCTATCTCATGAAAGAGCCATCAGATTTGATCTGCTTGATCCCAAAGGGCATCGTGAGAAGCAATGGACAAGAAAGGACAGAAACCCATTGAAGCCGGATGTATTGAAATGTTTCTTAAAGAATAAAGTTCTCCCAAAATGGAATGGACTGGCTTGGAAAGCAATGAATAATTTTCCATTGGTGTACCTCAAGCATAGGATAGATAAACAAGGGTTCATAGAAAGAATTCTAATCTGGTTACAGTTTAGACTAGATGAGCACTGAAGAGGGCCTTTCCAATTGTAATCTCAGATAAATCAGTTTTCCTCTATGTACCTCAGTTTCCTCATCTGCAGCCTGAGAAGGTTGGAGAAGACAGACCCTCAGGGCTGTTTGAGCTCTAATTGTATGATTTTTAGCTTACTTTTAGTTGCCACTTCAACTCCTAACAGTCTTGCTTTTCCTACCTGAATTGTGGCCTAATTGAACAAATGAATGTCTTTCAGAACACTGAGAACAACTGTTCTTGTAGAAGGTCTAACCACATTAATTATAACCCATTTGTTAGAGTATAAAACTAAATGAAAGCCTTGAAATGGGTGCCATCTTTGCCCCAAGAGGCTCTTCTGAGCCAATTTCTCCATAGTTAATTAACCGTGCTTGCTTTGTTGTCTGGGGTCTTAATTGGTTTACTTTGCTTTCTCAAAGTAGTTAGTGGGAAACTTTAGGAGCAGATTCTGCATACAAATACTGAATATATTATCATAGTTAAAGATATGAGGGTGTCAAGTGGGGAGAAATGTGTAGATCCTCTGAAATGAACAAATTGAGTGTAGCCAAAATTTCAAAAGGAATGTGGAGACTGCCCTCGTTTCTCATAGACCCTTGCCATACCTTAGGATTTGCTAAGCCCAAATGGCATCATAAAAGGCCTAGCATGATAAGAAAATAGATCATTTCCCTCTGAATCTCTAAGTTTTACAGCATTAGAATGTAACAGATTCATAGGTTATTACATGAGTCTAGATGGCAAAACAAAATAATGGCTTCAGTTTATAATGTTCCTTGTTTTAATGAACCTAAATTAAATGTCAGACTGTAACAAGCTCTTGGGTTAAAAATGTTATTTGTTTCCACCTGGAAAATACAGTTCTTGTAATTAAGATTACATTTCATCCCTCTCTTCTGGGCCTTTAAAGAGAGGGCAAGATTACATTGGAGAGGGGAGTATTAATGGTTTCCCAAACAATGGAAAGGAGTATTTTCAAGCATCAACACATCATCATAGAACATTGAAGTGCTGAGAGCAGCCAGGTAATGTGACAAGTCAATTTAATACAATGACAAATATCAACATCAGAAAGGGTTTGTGGGCACAGGATGTCATTTTCAAACATTCCTGAGTCCATGAAAAAATTCTTTAAAAAAGCCTAATGCAATTTATAAATCTGAATGCTAGAGCTATACTCTCTGATAAATGTAATATAAACAATTACTTTTTCTATCCTGGAGAATGACATTATATGGAATGGATGGTTTAGGTCTTTATACTGTCAACTTCAGGGTAACACGGTAATAGCAAATGGTGTGTATCTGTACATGGGAAACACAAGAACTGAAGTCATTTAAGAATACAAGCCCTTGGCTTCTGGTTGGCCCAAAGTTCACTGGTGATACAGCTACATAGATTACGTACTGAGAGAAAGAACCAACGGGGATACCTTTCTATGCAACCTGTGACTCAGAATCACAGCTTAAAGGTTACAAAGTCCACATTTCTTAATAAGCAACTTTTTGGATCATAAAAAAGGGGAAAAGGTTCCATTTGATCAAAAATACTTACAGTAGCTCTTTTTATGTTGGCAAAGAATTGAAAATCGAGGGGATGGCTATCCATTGGGAAATGACCAAATAAGTTATGGTATATGAATGTGATGGAGTACTGCTGTTTTATAAAAATTCATGAATGGGTGAACTTCATAAAAGCCTGGAAAGATTTGCATGAGTTGATGCTTGAGTGAAGTGAGCAGAACCAGGAGAACATTGAGCATTAGTAACAGCAGAACTGTGTGACATTCAAACAGGATAGATTTAGTTCTTGTCAGCAACATGCTGGAAAATGCCATCCACATTCAGAGAAAGAAATATGGAGTCTGAGTGTAGATTAAAACATATTACTTTGACTTTCTAAAATTTATTTTTTTTCTTTCTTATGGCTTTTCGCTTTTGTTCTGATTCTTCTTTCACAGCATGACTAATATGGAAATATGTGCAATATGACTGCATGTTTAAGCTATAATAGATTGCTTGCCATCTTGGGAAGGGGGAGGGGAAGAAGGGAGGGAAAAATTGGGAACTCAAAATTTTATAAAAAATGAATGTTGCAGTTTGGATCAATGTATACCATGGAAACAATGTAAAGACTGGCAGATTGCCTTCTGTGGGGAGTGGGGAGAGTGAAGTAAGATTAGGGGAAAAATTGTAAAACTCAAAATAAATAAAATCTTAACAATTAAAAAAATGAATGTTGAAAACTATCTCTACTTGTAATTGGAAAAAATAAAATATCAAGATGAAAAAAGTAAAAATAATTAAGTAACTGATTCATATCTCCATATGGAGATCCATATCTCCAAATAGGATTGCACTTGAACTCATTAAAATAATCTTTAGGTCCTCTAGTGGTCCCACCCTTCCTTGGAACCAAAAGAATATAAGAAAATATTTAATTGCACTTTTGGATCAAATTTGTATATGTTTATGACCAAACAATGACAAATAAACAAAACTCAGGCATTTTTTCAAGCCATTTGGGCAAGTGTCGAATCAATGTGATTCCTGGAGAAAGGCAAGAAACCAGGGTGATCCTTTTTTGTTCTGACTGTAAAGACAAACTGGCCTCCAACTTGATACCCCCTCAAAGAGGTGCCTGTGGCTGGTGGAGTCAGGACAAGCAGGCATCAAGTCAAGGAGGCAGAGTGATAGAATCACTATGGGAGAAGTCAAGTAGGCAGGGCTCAGAGAGAGTCAGGGTTGAATAACATAGATTAGAGTTGGATACCAGACCATCAAACCTGACAGGTTTAACTGATCTTCTGATATGCCTTGGCCTTGGCATTTTATGGTAAACCTGACCCACCTAATAAATGTTATAACTTGCTTCATTTCAAGGGTGGCATTTGGGGGATAGGTTTTAATTAACCCAAAGTGATTCTACATACTATAGGAAAGCCTTCAAAGTGACCTCATTCAATCAATGAGAGGCTGCATAAAGCAACTGCCATGTGTACAATCTCCCCAAGAAGTAGCCTAGGCTATAAATTAGGTCACCACCATTGATTTATAATAAATCTCTCCATTGGTTTGGTTACTTCCAGGAGGTTCTGCTTAGCCCAATCCATTCTTCATTCTGAGATTTCATTCTTGACAGTTACTATATGGGAATAACATGCTTTAAGATGTCCACCATAACACCCCACGCCCCCCCACCCAATGTCTGAGTCACTAATAGCAATGTGCTGTTACTTTTATTTCTTTGAAATTATAAACTGGAGAGAGAACTGAGTTTGAGCTAAGAGATCAGAGTTCAGGTCTTAGCTTGGACCATTACTAGCTGTATGACTTGGGTCAAGACTTTGTTCTTTGGTAACAGTGAGGATCCAAAGAGATCACATATAGCACAGGGCTTTGAATTCATAAAATGTTACATACCTTTGTCTGCTATGACCATTCTCTCCTGCTCTTAAAAATGGATTTGGTGATTGTTGCCACTGAGGGAAAGGGGAGTTGACAGAGTGTTGCTTAGTTGGTTCAATTCTTTGGTTAAAGGTTAAAGGAATTCGCTTGCCTTTTATCAACCAACATGTCTAGATGAAGACTCTAGAGGTCCAGACCACCAAATGTTATTCATTGGTTCCTCCAAAATGGAACTTTAGGGCAAACAGTACTTCAAGGAATAAAGACTTGCTTCCAATTCATCAATTAACCAGCAAATAATGAAAAAACCCTTCTCACAAGGAGTTTAATATTCTAATGAAGAAGATAAAAATATAAGAAGTATATATTTGTGTGTGTGCATGATAAATACAAATCTCTACAAAGCAATTCAGAAAAGCAGTGAGGTGGCACAGCAGACAAAGCACTGGCCCTGGAGTTAGGAGTACCTGAATTCAAATCAGTCTCAGAGACATACTAGGTATGTGGCCTTGGACAAGTCACTTATCCTGATTGCCTCCAAAAAATTAAATAAAAATTTGTACTCATGGCTTTAAAAAAAGTAGTCTGGGAGAGAAGACACAAGCAGCTGAAGAGTAGGAAAAGTTTCATGCAGAAGTTATTGCTTGAGTTGAGTTTTGAAGGAAAAGAAGGATTTGATGAAGTGGGGTTAAGGAGGGAATGTATTTTAGGCATGGAGAATGGCCATGAGAAGTATGGAGGAAAAGCATAGAGATTGGAGATGGAATTTCCTGAAGGAACAGAAAGAAGGTCAGGTTGGCTAAACTACATACAGAGTGTGGGAAGTGGAGCCATGTCCAAGGAGGATGAAAAGATAGGTTGGGGCCAGATTATGAAGGCCTTTAAACAAAGGAGTTTATATTTGATCCTAGAGGTACTGGAAAGCCACTGGAGTTGACTGGGTAGTGAGATGCTATGGTCAGACTTGTGATTAAGAAAAATCTATTTAGGGGCGGCTAGGTGGCAAAGTGGATAGAGTACCAGCCCTGGAGTCAGGAGTACCTGAGTTCAAATCCGGCCTCAGACACTTAATAATTACCTAGCTGTGTGGCCTTGGGCAAGCCACTTAACCCCATTGCTTTGCAAAAAAACCTAAAAAAAAAAAGAAAAATCTATTTGCATGGGCATCTAGGTGGCATAGTGAATAGAGAACTGGCCCTGGAATCAGTAGGAACTTAGTTCAAATCCAGTCTCAGACACATAATAATTGCCTAGCTGTGTGACCTTGGGCAAATCACTTAACCCCATAGTCTTAAATTTAAAAAAATTTTAAAAAAAAGAAAAATCTATTTACTATGTGGAGGATGGATTGAAGTGGGGAAAGGCTTGGAGCAGGAAGAACAAGTAGGAGACTGTGACAATCAAGATGGAAGGTGATGAGGATAACTATGGGAGTAAAATGAGTTTCTTAACCTAAGGTTCATGAATTTAAAAAACAACATGTTAATACTTTGATTACAATACAATTTGTTTCATTTGTAATCCAATGTATTTTGTTTTATGTATTTAAAACTTCTATTATGGGAAGGGTAGGCTTTACAACTACCAGAAGTGTTCAAGACACAAAGCAAGGTAGATTGGAGAGAAGGAGTTGGATTCTAAGAGATAGATACTAGTTAGTGCAACAAATTCAGGCTAGAAGTACTGACATTATAAGGAGACCTGAAACTATAAGAGGGAACTATAGGGAGAGAACTACAGAGAATCACTAACATAGCTGAAATATGAGAGACAGGCATCCAAACCATCAAGCAGCTGGTGGGTGACCATCCAAAGAGAACTGAGGTTTTCTCTATGAGTACTGAATTCTAGAAGCCAAAATGGAGAAACCCAAGGATCAGTGAGTGTACTGGAAATTACCCAGTGGGAAACAGTTGGTTGAAGATCGCTGTCAGATGCAAATGGGGCTTCCTGTTGGGTCTTAGGAATGTGTTTTCAGATATCAGTGGGGTGAAAATGTGCTGAGCCATGGTACAGTATGCAGGAAGAAAAAGATAATTGACTAGAATTTAGCTTAGAAGTTCCTGAACCAAAGTCACATTTCTAACTTCTTTAATAATCTGGAAGAGACCAAACAAGCTCCTGCCACCTCAGCTATAAATATTGACCTTAAATTTATCTCTTCTTTCTCACCTTCCTTTCTGTACCTCTCCTTTGAACATATGATATTCTACCTTATAACATTCTTATTTTCAGGAATTTAACATAAGAGAACCAGAAAACCGAAAGAAAAGAAGAAAGAAAAAATGGTATACCTCAGACCTACAAGGAAGGACAGTCACCTCCACCTGTTCAGGCTTATTTAAGAGGAGAAAGGAGGCTCAGACTTGATGTTAATCAAGTGGAGGTTGAGTCCCTGGCCAGTGAACAGAGATTGAAACAGTGGTCTATAAAGGATGAAAGTGGTTCTACTTATATGTTGCAGTAGGATCAAAGATGAGACAGGTATCTGGTTTGCAGTGGGTTTAGGGTAAGATTGGTTTATGAGGTTGGATGCTAAAATGTAAGAGAAATAAAGGAAGGTATTTCCCGAGACAAGAACAGAGATGGGAAGCCCTGGTCCTGGACTGGTCCCTGATTAGGAGGAGCAGAGTGGGGGCAGGGACCTGGCGGCTGGAGCCTCTACTTTGCAAAGACAAGCAGTCTGTGAACAGGGTCTTCCTTGACTCTATTTTCTAGAGCACATCTAGGCTCTTTTTGATTTTTATTACAGGAAGCCATTTACACCAGGCATTGTGGAAATAGCATGCCTATTACTGTCAGTGTTGGTTTCCCTCTCCTTCCACTGTGAACTCTTTTTGGGCAGGGGCCATTTTTGTTTTTCCTACTTGGATTCCTGACTCCTAACATAGGTGTCTGATAAATATTCATTGAGCTGAATTGAGGAACCAACAGAACACTGACTTTATATTTGCAGAAATTGTTGGGAATTCAGAAATTGGAGACTTTTGATTGTAAAGCAAAGTGATGATGATGACAATGACAATAATGATAATGACAATAACAGATAAGTTATCTATTCTAAAGCTTTAAGGCTTAGAAAGCACTTTGCCTGTATTATCTTAATATTTTTCTTAATCTTTCCACACAGTAGGAAGGATTTGGACCAGGCATCTCCCACTGTGAGGAGACTTGTCACTCTATCACATTGCCTCTCAATCTATATGCATTTACCAGCTCTCAGTGTTTTGTTTTAATAAATCAATTAATGAAGGTGCCTTGGTTTGGTTATCTGCAGAGTTACAGCTTGCACAGTGTCTTTTGCTTAGATGTGTGCATTTGTCTCAATAGACTTGATAGGAACAGAAAATGGGACTCTTCCAAGAGCAGCAATCTTGTCCTGAGGCAGAGGAATAAACCAATAAGCTCTGTCTGAGGCGAAGGAATGAAGAACAGAGCCCTGAACTGGGCTCAAAATTGTCCTCAGGATTAAATGACCTCAGATGATTGGCAAAATTCCATTATTGCAGCAGGGTTTGCTGATTAAAATGGAATTGGTTATTCCATGTTATCAAAACTGAAGAATGACAGGGACCAGGGCATTCTTAAAATCGAGACCAGACAGGCACAAGAATTGAGTTCTGGTCCCTACCTATTAAATGATTTTGGACCTATCTCCTCCCCACTCCACAGATCCTAGTTTCTTACATCTTTAAGATGAGGGACTTGGATCTAATGCTCCCTGAAGTCCTTCAAACGCTAAATACTTTGAACCTATTGTCAGTATAGTAGTAAATCCATCCTGTTCCTCATGATGTTAATAATGTACGTTGTAAATGTTCAAGTACCCTGTGCAATTTTCTTTGGCTACAAATTTTTCCTAGGAGAAGAATGTAGAGAAGTCAGAGAAAAAGAAATTCCTCTGCTTCTGGCCAAAAGACATAGTGTTATCCAACATTATCTAGCCAGCAGAGCCAGTTAGTGGATAGAGAACAGGATATGCTACTGGGGTGAAGTACAAGTCCTAAGACTTAAAATGGGATTTTGACTCTAAGTTAGGTGACCATAAATAGAGAGCCCTAGAAAAGATATAAGAATTCCATCTGAAATATGGAGAGAAGAGATCAGGGAAAGAAAAGTAGTTAACTGAAAAGTTTGGAGAAGAGTTCAGAGATTATACCACATTCTAGCCTAGGTGTATGGACTTTCTAGATTTGAGCATCCTGGCTTAAAAGATATGAAAGTTGAGAATTGTTTTCTTTTCTGCCACAAAGAAGATAACTAATTACAGCACTTGGTCCCCAATGCCTCTCTCTCTCTCTGGTGGTAGAAGCTACAGTGGAATGTTCAGAAAAGGCTTACTTTTTCCAAGTTATTCTAGAAAGCAATGTGACAGTACAGAAGTCATTACTGATGATAGTTTGAAGCTACATTTAGGAGAACTTTCCTCTTCAGCAGGTAACTTGCAAGTCGACAGCTCATCATCCTAATGGAATGACTTTTTATCTGATTTCACACTCCTGCTGAGCTAAATGGAGCCCTGATTTCTCATAGAAAGAAGGAACAAGAGGGTAAAAAAGAGCAGCTTTTTCCCCCTGGCCTCCCATTTTAGGTAAAGGTTTGGGTCCTAATGGATCACAGATGTTTGGAAATTTTTTATTAGAGTTCCATTGGCCAAGTTTCACAGTTGGAAGTAAGGCCCCCCATGATGGTCCTTATCTCTGTGCTGAATACAGTCTGCCAAGTTTCTAAGTCAATACTTTCCAAACTTACTTACTCTGATCTCTTTGTATTGGGTTGCCAGAAACACTGTCAGAAAGCCACAAACAGGTTTCACTTGAATTCAACATATTTTCTACTAAGTGTAAGTGCTAAGGATAGACAGAAAGCTGCAGAGGGAACAATCCCTACTCTCAAATCATTTAAATTCTTGGCTTGGGGGAAGGACAGATACAAACAATTTTAGTAAGGGCACAATGTAAGTGGGGGAGAAAATGCTATTAATCAGGCTATCAGGGAAGGGTTTTACAGATGAGGTGGGCATTGAAATTTAGCCAGGAAGGAAGACAAGGAGTCTGAGAAGTAGAGATAAGATGGGTAAGAATAAGAGGAATAGGGAGCAAATTGTACAAATGTGTGGAGGTGGGAAATATTAGTTCATTTTGCCTGGAATATGGAGTTCATGATATAGGAAGGAAGTAATCCCCCAAAAGGTTGGAAAATTTGGCAGATAGCAAACCTTTATCTACATTCTTCCTTTCTTTCTAGTTCATCTTCATTTGGGAGTAAAGGGCTTCAAATAAGAGGCACTGCAGATGGAAGGAGTCAAAGAAATCATCCACTTTGAATGGTAGGGGAATTAGAGTTTCCCTAGTGCAAAGCCCATCTTACAGTGGAAGAAACAAAGTTCTAAAGAGGAGAATTCATTTGTCCAAGGTCACACCAAGAGCAATGAAGTGGAATGGCAATGATTCAAACCTGGGACCTCCAGGTCCTGACCTAGTGCTCTTTTCACTTAAGTAACACTAGCACTAATCTTCTGAGGTAAAACAACTTACACAAGGATGTACTAATTGCTAAGTGCAGAGCCAGTTATCAATTTGAGGTCATCTGCATTCAGCTATGGTTCTTTACATTAATTATGGTTCATTCCATGACAATGTTGAGTATTTCAATATCTTGTTTCTAATGAAACAAGATTTTCAATCTTAGGTCACGGGATTGTACATTTGGAGCTGAAAGAAACCACAGGGGTGATCTCCTAGAAGTCTTCGCTTGGGCTGCTTTCCCTCATCTATACTTCAGAGCTTCCCCAAATTCCTTTCATACCCAATTCCTGAAGGAGTCATTTCCTAGCTTTCCCCCATCCCCTTCCCCATTGAATAGCCTTTTCTCTCTCCTGAAACTGCTTTGATCAGTTAAGTAGCTGTGGGATATCTCCCTCTAGCAACCTTCTTAAAATACTCTCCCATATAAACATAGTAATCACCTAATAAATATTTTTATTATAATTTTATAACATCTATTTAATGAATGTTCCTTCCTTTCTCCCTCCCTCCCTCCTCTCCTTCTTTCTTTCCTTCCTGAGACGTTTTTGCAGCACAATGTCTTGTAAATGAATAGTCGCTTAATAAATCTGAACGTGGAAACTGTTTATTCCAAGGAAAGAAACAACCACTGAGCCATCAAGGCCTGACTTTAGTTAGCCCCTGATATCTGTTCATTCAAGTTATGACAGTTTGGAGTGAATTCTGGATAATGGAGAGTTCCCATCTGTGGCATACAAGCTTCAATGAGATAGACACCTAGACCTGTGCAATTATTAATATGTACAGACACCTTGCCATACATGCACAGAGGTACGGGGATATTGTATACATGTGTAATATTATCATATAGTATAGAGTATATATATATATATATATATATATATATATATTACCATAATAATATATGTATTGTATAGAGTATAATAAAGTATATAGCATATATAGTATCTATCATATATGAGACAGTGTTATATCTAGCTGTGTCTAATGTGCATATAATACTGTGTTAGAGATTTGTATTCTATGCATGTTGTGGTCTATTATATTGTACAGTGGCATGTGTATCATGCATCATGGGAACATATTGCATTATGTAGCATAGTCTGCTATGCATGGACGATACACATATATTATTGAATTAGACAATATCTACATGTATCATGTGATACAATATCATATACTCTACATGGTTATTTCCAGCTTCGATATTTTAAGGTTATATATACATGCATGTGATTCATGCCTAGGTATTATGTGCATGTGTAGAATAGGAAGATGCACATTTGTGGGTCCACATGTGGATTGTGTGTCTCCATCCATGTGTATGGATAGAGATCCATTTTCTTTTGGAGCACACCTGTAATTTTCTCATAGCAGAGATCTTCCAGTGAGCTAGTCTTGCAGATCTTGGAGAAGTGTCCAGGGTGCTGAGAGGTGAGCTGACAAGCCCAGGGTTACTGGGCTCCATCATTTTGGAGGAGGAGGTCCCAGCTTCCTGGTCTCCTTCCTGTCCTCGGAGAGCTCCCTCTCACCTTCTTCCTGCCTAGAGAGACCTCACATCACAGATACTTCTCCAAATCGGATCAGGTAGCCAGGACCTGGACAAGCCGGAGCCTGGATGACAGAGCTCTGAAAGTCCAGTTGGGCTCACCTTAACCAAACATGAGTCATTGCAGAATGATTTATATGCAATTCTTAATGATTCAGAAGGGACTTCAGAGGGCCTTATGCCCCTTTCCTTCATCTCCCCTACAAAGGAATAGGTCAAATCTGGTCTGGGTCACATCAGTAAATTGTGGTTGCAATGAGAATGTGGACAGAGCTGCTGTCATATACCAAAGCCGAGAGCCACACTGGTTTGGGAGTCTCAGACCGGAGGCACACCGCTACCCAACCATCTCCTTATCTGATTGTGAGTTTATTCTCCTGTTTGGATGGAAGGTCAGCCCTAGGCTCCCAGTCTGACTATGACTGAGAGTTGTACCACCTGAGGAAGGCAGGGAAGAAAAACAAGTTTGGAAAGTGATGGTGTGGCTCTTTTGATTTGTTTGCTCTGTTTATTCCAAATTACCATTTAACTTCACTAAAAATGACCATCCACAATTAAGAACCAATTAATTTTCCTTTCCCAATGAACTGAAGCCAGGGCCTGGTAAGTGAAGTATGCAAAAGGGCTGCTCAAAGTCCTTGCTAAATGAGGTTTGTTTGGTCATTCAGGGATCTGCTGACAGCTCCAACTGCATTGCTGTCCCATCCACTGCTTTGCTTTAAATGCATCTGGATGAAACTGAGCATCTCTTGCCTCCTGAGACTTTTACATTGTTTAGTAAGGTTAACTCTGGAGCTAAGGAATAATCACCGACTGTGACTGGGGCTGCTAAAGTGATTACCAATGCGAAATCATTGTCCAAATGAGAGGGGGAGAGTGTCTCAGCATTTGTGGCTGATGGGGATATATGGCCCCAAAAGTGGATGTCCCACCCAATTGTTTCCTGACAAACTGAAGGAATACCTTTCCTCTGGAGAGCTCCTAATGCTATATCAAAAACTCATCTAGTGTCATTGGCTTGAAAGCAATGGGAGGGGAAACAAACAGCTGATGAACAACCGCAAGAGAGAGGGGAAACGAAGTGTCTAGTCCAAGTCCCTGATGGGTCCTACCTTTTCTAGAAAGTATCAGAGCTAGTGACAAGATAGCACTAAGGTAATGACCTAAACAGCATGGATAGTGACTGATGATGAAGGCTGCCTTTGGGATTTTTTCCTCTATAGAATGAGAGACCAAAGGTCACACCATTGTAGTCAGCTTTCTCTGTCTGGTGGCAAAAATGTTTCTAGAACAGTTCCCATCCCAAGTTCCAATCTGACTTAAAGGCAAACTTCAGCATGCCCTTCTGAGCTATGCTAGCTAATGATGAATATGAAAATAGCAGTTCTTGCTCTGTGAAGGATACTTTCAGTCATTAATGCCTCAAGACCATTTCCCTTTTTTCATATTAATGAGGGAGTCACCTAAGGAGGTCCTGAAGCAATACAAAGTAAGAAAAGGACAAATATACTTGCATTTCTAGCCTGACCACACTACTCCTCTCCTCAAGGAGTTTCAGTGACTCCTGAATGCCTCTGACAATGATTATTGTCCTTCATTCTTGAAGACCATGACATCAGAGAAGTGATGCCATGACAAGTATATAAACTGGATTTGAGTGAGGGGAGCTGTGCTAAGTTCCCAGTCTCCCTTTCTCCTCCAGAGTCATCCTGGTCCAGGAAAACTGGAGACAGCCCTCTGGGTCCAACTCTGTCTACCCTTATTATCAGTCCTAGTGAGGCACTATAGGGTGTCTATTAAATCTGGTTTAAATCTGGACTATAGATATTCTTTATCTTCTTGTCGGGATGGGCCAGTCAGATATGTGGCCAGCCTGGCCAAACTGGACAGATCTCTTTGAGGAGGTTCTGCAATGTCCTGGGATTGTTGTATGGGAACAGGAGCAGGGGTGGGGTAGGGCGTGTGATGCAAACAGGAACATCTGAACACTATTCATCTAAACTGGGATTTTTTAAAAACCAGATTCTATGATGATCTCCTTCATCACACTGGAGAATACCTTTAGTGAGCACACCTGTCACCAAACAGATGTCCTTTACCAGAAGAACAATAGACAGAGTTATTTCTATCATTAGTACCTCCAAGGAATCTTGACTGACTTCACTGTAAGTCTGGCAGATATCTTGCTGCAAAAGAGTCCTGTAAGGCAACATTTTGTTTATCTAATCAATAAACACAATAGGATCTTATATTCTCTATATCTTTCAGTTAATTGTGAAGTAGTTGAGATGTAATCCATCTTTGATGATCACTGGCTTCCTACTTTAACTCCTATCAAGGGATGCCCTCAATTTGTATACAGATGACTTTCATAAAGATTCTGTATGGTTGAAAGAATTTGTATTCCCTCATACCTTCCCCCTTTTCACCTACCTTATATCTTAGCCTTAATATCCTGACAATTGTGTCATCTTTTGTAGGGCTCTCCCATATGTATGCGCAACCCAATCCAGCTGCCTTTCCTGTCTTTGTTCTCTTTTGTGCTATTTTAACCTTCTTTCTAACCATGTCCTTGACTATGATGTTAGGGTTCGAGTGTGAGGGTTCCACTATTCTTTATGCTGTGGCAGTTTTCACAATTCTCCTGGCTTTCTCTCATTTGTAGCTGTCCTTCCATTTTCATTTGGAAATGCCCTTGGGATGCCTTTGCTCTGTTGGATCTCTTGCCAAGCTTTTCTTTAAACTGGTTTCACCCTCCATTGCTTTTCTCTGCTTTATGATACAATACTGCTCATAATCGTCCATCATCCTTCATAATATTTTACAAACGAGTTTATATTCTACCCTGGAGTTACCTTTGGCAGTTCTCAGTCTCTCTTTGGTTAGTGAATCCAATGTTTGCTAAGTCACTCTCTGGGCTCTTTTTGTCCTTGTTGGAGCAGTTAGTTTACATTATTTCACTTTTTAGATAAAATTCTTTACTTGGTGTCAATATTTTCCCTTTTTTATTTTTAATTACTTGTTCAATAACTTGTTCCATAGCTCTTTAAAGTTTGTGAAGCACTTGAACCATGTTCATTATTTGATTTTCTCAACAACTTTGTGAGATCTTTTTTTTACAGATGAGTAAACTGAGGCCAAGAGGGGTTAAGTAAGGAGGAGGAGGGTCCCATAGGGAGAGGATACACGTAATCATGGAGCTAAGAGATGGAAAGTCCCATACAAGGAACAGCGAATGGACCAGTTTGACTAGAAGCTGAAGGAGTAGCTGTATAGTCACAGTGGAAAGACATACCAAGTGACTTGCTCAGGTCATCTAGCTAGTGTCTGAGTCTGGATTTGAACCCAGGCCTTCTTGACTCTAAATTCAATCATCTATTCACCACCTAGCTGTAGTTTGTTTAAGCAGCTCAACTTTAAATTGTTTCAACTTTATAACATTGATATAAGGAGAGAAGGAAAAGGAAGAGAAGAGATTAAACATTATATAACCCCAGGAACTCTGCTTAGCACCCTTTTAGAAATAGTTTCTCTTCTAGTCCATACAACCCCATGAAGTAGGTATAGTTAGCATTCCCATAGTACATTTAGGGAACCTGAGGCAAGCAGAAATTAAGTGACTTGCCCAGGGTCACAAAGCTAGTATCTGAGTCTGGATTTGGACTCAGTTTTTCCTGACCTCAGGTCTACTGCTTTATTCATTGTAGCATAAGCTATGATGAGTCAGGATCATAAAATGTTGCTTGGGACCTGAATGCGACCTTGGGTACTCTGAGGGTATTGGTTGCCTTTCCTGCACATATCTGTATCAGAGGAGTAAGGATGACAGAGACAGGCTGGATAGATGTGAGGAACAAGGAAAAGCAGGGTAGAATACCAAGCAGGCTAGATGGCCTCTTGCACTCTGCTGCCTAGAATGATCAGATTTTTCCTCCAACTTTGTCTACCTGGCCATAACATGAGCATTCAGGCTATCAGTATTTTATTAAGTACCTCCTATGTGCCAAATGCTGCAGGTGCAAAGAAAGGGAAAAAAACTTCCACCAACAAGCATCCTTGATGATTTTGCTATTTCTGTACCAACAGGAGTTCTGGGGCTTTGGCTACACGTGAAGCTGACCATGGTCCTCAGAACTGAATTCCTGTTGGACATAAGAATGCTGTTGTAGGGAAAACATAATCCAATTTTTGGTAAGATGTTGTACTTCTCATTTGAATGGAAGCTGTTTGAGGTCAAGGATGCCCCCCTTCCCAATTTTGTATCCTCAGATCTAGCACATAGTATTAACAGATACCTGTGGGATTGAATTCCATTTCAATAGTGGCCATGAGAGCCATAGAAGGCTTTGGATAAAAGACTAAAGAAGAGAGACCAAGAACCTGGCTGTACATGTATTCAACACTTTGAATCAGCTTTACTCAAGAAGTGGGGTGTTTGGAGAAGGGCACTGTAGTTAGGGGATTTGACTTGGCCATTGATTTCCTAAGGGATTCCTTCATGAATTCCTTCCATCTATGAAGCTAGGCTTATTCCTCCCTTCTAGTTTAGGGCTCTTCTCTATACCCCAGAGACCTCAACTGAAGTATTTCTACAAGGCCAGCTGGTATTGAAGCATGAGGACAGATCAAGGAGTTTCAGCCCCATTTTCTCTACAAGATGCCTCAAAAATTGAGGAATCAAAACTTCAGTGAAAGAGACATCAGTTTGGTAGTGTGTGGGATAAAGTTTTGAGATTTCTTCAGTAAAATATTACAGATTGAATCTGGTTAGCTATGTGCCCCTCCTCCCTTGACAAAGCAAACTTCTGGGATATTGTTGAAGAGTCAGCTGACCTCACCTTATCTGTTGATGTCTGGAGAATCATTCAATTCCTGGGACTAAAGAGATAATAAGGTTTCCATTTGAATTTTCTGTTCTCTTCCCTAGATTAGTTTGCTTTGTTTGAATTCTCAGCCCCTTTCCCTAGGGTAGTTCTCCTGTTTAGATTGTAAGGCCACATTCCTCATTAACCAGGGTGGGTCGGTTGGAGGCAGGGCTGGCAATCCAGTTAGGATAAATGTGATTCTTGGGCCTTTTGCTTCTGCATCAATGGCTCTAATTGATTGTGGCCCATTTCTCCAGAAACGAATAAAGCCTTCTTGAGAGATCTCCGAAATTTATTTAAGTGGCATTTGTCCCACACAGTAGTATGATGAGAAGACTGGAGGCCTCGGAACCCAGAAGGAGGGAGAACCAAGGGTTTAACTGTCACCTCTGTTATATATGTGACCTCTGACAAATCACTGAAGGGGAAAGACTTGGTTCCTATTCCATCTGGCACTAAGCTGTCTGCGTGACCTAGGACAAGCCATTTAATTTCTGATACTCAGTCTCCTCATCCGCATAGTGGGGATGATATCTTTTGGGTTGGCAGAAGATAGTGACAAGTCCAAATCTGGCCCCAAATATTTATTTGCTGTGTAACTCTAAGCAAATTCCTTTACCTGCTTGGCTCAGTTTTGTCATCTGTAAAATGGAAATAATAACAGAACCTACTTTTTGAAGTTGTAAGAATGAAATAAAATAAGTGAAAAGTGTCAGGTACATAGAAAGCACTAGATATATATTAGCTAACATCATCATTCATCATCACTATCAACACTACCATCATCATCATCATCATATCATTGGGTTGCTGTTTCCATGTCAGTATTAAAAGAGAAAATGTTTGTAAGGCACTTTGCAAAACATAAGCAGGCTACAGAAAAGGATTAGGATTAAAATTCCTAACAAAAGCAGCCCAATCAATGCTCCAAGAACCCAGGCCACTGGGAGTAAAATCCCTAATGCAAGGGCAATGAAGTTCCCAGAAGGTGGCCCTCAGAGCCTCCTTTGAAAAGTCCCACTTGGCTCCTTTCTATTTCCCCCTTTTACCAAAGAGTCTCTTAGGCTGGTTTTTTTTTTTTTTGAACCTGGGCTAATAGTCCATCAAAAGGGAGCGGCCATTAACCAATTAATTAGGCTACTTTTTCTAGGTCTATTGTGAAGGAGAACCATTTATTAGCAGCAGCAAGGCCCTGGGCCTTCATGGGAGCTGTCAATCAAATAAGACTATTGAGCAGTCTGGGCCCTAATAGCAAATAGCAGTGAAGTTCAATTCAGCCACGCTTTGGAAATCTAAGTACCGGGGCCCATTATAAAGCTTACATTTCTATATTTTAAAAAGCCCATTAACTTTTCTTGCTTGGCTGACTGTAATAAACAAAGGACCTTCAGTTTAAACAAACAGAGGATTGAGGCTGCTTAATAGCAACTCTGTTCAGTGACATTAAGCCCAAACTGGCTTTAGAATAGCAAATCACTACAGCAGAGGTGAAAACGCCCTTTAAGCACCCTCCCTTCTAAAACAAGAGTACCTGCCAAGGCCTAAGCAATGATGATTGTTAGCCAGTTCCATTGTCCTCCAGGCTTATGGCTTTGACAGCTGCTACTACTGGATCCCAGGTCTGCAAAATATACTGAAGTTAACCCTCTGAGGAACTTGACCTGCACCCTAAGTCGTTTCTCCATGGTTTAACGTTTCCAGTTTCTACGGTGGTTCTTCATATCACATGGAGTCTATACCCCTTACCATTCTAATCCCAGCCTTTTGCACATGCTCCACTTTGTCAATGTCTTTCTTTTACACCCTGGTCATCTTCTCTTCGGCCATCTTACTAACTACTGGTACCATCTGAACTAGAGCCTAGGCTTGGGACAGGGAGTATAGTTAATGGCTGGACCATTTAATGGTTGGAAATATATTCCTGGGACCCTGTGATGCCCTGATTCATGAGAACCACTCATGAGCCACTGTATCTAGACAACTCCAGGCATGTTTCACTTTATAACTTAGCCATCATCCCGCTATCTGCTTTTCTGTAACATATGTACTTGCTAGCCAACCCTTTCTAGTTCTGGAATCAGAATCTAATCCATATTATCATTGCTACTGGAAAGGGCATGTGAATTTACTTACCTGTGATTCTACTGTTCATCACAGTAAATGTGCAAATCAGAGCACCTCTTCCAGGACATCACTCTCCTATATGTGTTGTCTCCCCCATTAGAATACAAGACCCTTAAGGACAGGAATCAGCTAGCTTTTGTATTACTATCTCCCAGTTCTGAGAACATATGTAAACATTGGTACCCAGTCTACTGTCCAGAGAATAGTGCCATTGAAACATCATAGTCAGGAAATAGATGAATGGTCTCTGGTCCAGAGTTTACCAGTTGGGTGGGCATCTCTTAGAACTTGACTCTTAGAGAATCATGGGAGAGAGAAGCTAGAAAGATGAAAATGGTCATCCATCTTGTGCACCAGGAGGGAAGGAGAGTCATTGGCAGGACCAATTAAGGTATCTGACATCCAGATGCCAACCATCTCACCCCTTTCTTACTAGATATATATTAGCCAACATCATCATTCATCATCACTATCAATACTACCATCATCATCATATCATTGGGTTGCTGTTTCCATGTCAGTATTAAAAGATGATGGGCTAAAGTGATGGAGTTTTAAAGAAGGGATCCAGAGGCCTGTTAGTCCAGAGCAACCAGGGTTTAAGACATTTATCTCCAATATTAAATTTTTCCTCACATTATTATCTATGCCTACAAATCTGATAATATTCAAAATGCTGGTGGCTGCTTATGGTATTGTCTGTGAGATTAATGCTAGTGCGACTAGAGATTTGAGAAGAGATTGTTTTGACCTTTTTAGAGAGAAAGGAAACATTTTCTTTCATTTTGAGCTGTGGCCTAAGGGGAGAGGTGGATAAGATTTCAGTTTGGACTTCTTATAAAACAAAGAGAAATATACTCTAATAATGTTCCTAGGAAAATGTGAGTTTTCCATAAATAGCCAAGCCTATATGAGCAGATATAATAATTATATTCTCCTAAAGCAAACTTAGAGAAGTTTTGAGACAAAAGGAAAGTCAAACAAGAAAAACATCATGAGGGAGTATTCTAAGCCATCTTGCCCAAATTCATTTGGAGTGGTGTTGGGGAATGAGAGGACACCCTCCATGGAGAGACTTCTCTGAGTCTCTAGCTCCCTTGGTTTCGTTTATTGATATTACATAAACCCCATGACATCCTAACCTTAGTTATAATCCCATGGAACCATATACCTATCATTACTGTCACTACAATTGTAAGCACCTAATAAAGGTTTTTGCATGCTTTTATCCATCCATTCATTCATTCATTCACATATGGTGCCCAAAGCTTAATACTTAGAGTAGACCAGCAGAGAATACAGTGGGGGCCATTATTATCCTTGATCTGGACCCTCTAGAGTTAGAGCACAGATGTTTGGGGCAGCTGTCAATTCCTCTTGAGAAGAATTGCAGACTACTAAAGTCCCTCCTCTGTTATAAATCTGGAAAATTGATTCTTTGGATCTAAATACAGGACTTCACATTTGTGCTTGTCAAGTAATCAACCTCATAAAGTAGATTTAGCTCATTGTTTAGTCCGGTAAAACTTTTCTGAATCTTAGATCCAATGAGTTTACCTATCCCTAATCATTTTCAACATTTGCAAAAAATACTTTTCTCCATTCAGTTTATTAATGATAACATTGCAGAGAAATAGCAAAGAACTAGGGAATTCCTAAACAAACCATGATGCCTAAATGTTAGGGAATATCACTGTGCTGTAAAAGAATGACAACTTCAAAGACTTCAGAGTATGTGAAGACTTGTGTGAACTGATGCAAAACAGGTAAACAAAATCAGGAAAACAGTTTACCTGATACCAACAAATATGGAAATGGTAAAAGCCATTTGCCCCTCTCCCCCAAGTGCTCGCTATTCAGCAACATTCTTTTCATCTATACTCACTGGGTAAGAATTCAATTCAACTTAGCAAGTGTTTAGGATATGCCTACTATGTTTCAGGAAATGTGCTGGGTGCTGGGGACTCACAAACCAAAGAGAGGCAGTCCCCAGCCCCCTGATGTTTGCATTTTATTGAAAGATCTTCTGCCATCATGCTTCTTCGTGTAGCTGTGTATTCTATTTACCTAAATATCAAAGATCTACCCATCCATAGCCTTCCAGCTTTTCCATGAGAATCTTAAGAAATACACTTCCAAATTTTAGTTGAAACCAAGTTCACCTATGTCTGTGGCATTTTTTTTCTTACTTACCAGTCTTATAACCCTATTAAAAAGCAAAAAACAAATGATAGAGAGAGGCAATGCTGTTTGCTTGACATAACTCTTCCTTGGTAAACCCACCCTGGCCCCTAGCAATCATTGGTCTGTTTTCTGAGTGCTCACAAACCATCTGTTTCAGAAACTACTCTAGAGTTTTTCTGAGAATAAACATCAAGCTTGCCAGCCTGTGCTTTCCTCAATCTACACTTTTGTGAAAACTGGGCTTTGGGCCTGTCTCCAGGCTTCCAGCATGGTCCCATTCTCAATGATCAGTGACAGCAGGTTAGATATATCATCTGGGAATTCTTTCAACAGCCTGGGATCTAATTCATCTAAGCCTGGGGACTTCATTAAAGCTCACACTCATGCAGTCACAAATGCTTAGATTTATAAACTAGTTGACAAAGTATGAAGCACTCTTCTCAAGGATATACTCAGTCCTGTGAGCTTGGTAGTACAAATATTATCACCATTTCACAGACAAGTAAACTGAGGCCTGGAAAAATTCAGTGACTGGTCAGTTGCAGAGCCAGGACTCTGACCCAGACTTTCCAAGTCCAGATTTAGATTCAGTGTTCTTTTGAATTTACTGCCCTCTTCTCCATTATACCTTGCCTCTGTGGGTTCAAATGCACTTAAAGTAGAGGGTTGGGCACCTTTTATGAGTCACAGACCCCTTTGGCAGTGTGGTAGACCAAAGGGGGCAGCTGTAGTGGATAGAACCTGGGGTTAGGAGTTAGGAAGACCTGAGTTCAAATCCAGACTCAGATATTTAACTAGCTTTGTAACCCTAGGCAACTAACTTAACCCAGTTTCCTTTAATTTCCTCATCTGTTAAATGATCTTGAGAAGGAAATGGCATTCCAGTGTCTTTGCCAGTAAAACCCCAAATGGGCTTGTGAAGAGTTGGACGCAACTGATAAACGATTGAACAACAAAACCAATGTAGCCCTTCACTGCATGTGTTTAAATAAAATACATTTTGTTTAAAGGATTACAAAAGAAACCAATTATTTTTAAATGTACTTATCAAAATATTTTTAGAAACAAGTTTGTATACCCCATATTAAGAACCTCTGTTTACAACAAAATGCTTATTTATTTTTTCCTCATCTAATCTGGCCTTCAGTGCACTTGCAGTCATGTTTGTCCCACCTTTTGTAGTGGAAGGATCATTATTTTAATCCTAAAATTTTCCTAGGGTTCTCTCTCATCCAATCTTCCCCCATTCCTTCAAATCCCAGACCCCAAAGTGACTTCCAAGAAGCCTTTTATGGATTCCTCTCCCCATCCCATTCTAGAATGGTCACTGCTTCCTAATATTTCTCAGAGTACCCTCCATATTTCTTTCTTCCAGTACAGATATACCCTGCTTCGTTAAACATATGGGCAGTCATTTTAATCTGTGAGTTTACTTTAGGGGAATTAATGATGTTCTCTTCAAGAAAACACAAAGATATCTCAAAAGTTTGCTAGCTAACTAAATGTTCACACATAGATTGGGGGGCTTGCAATCATCTCTTTGGACCCTTTTCCATTGGTACAAATGCATAATCAATCCTTTCTCAAACTGAATGATTCTTGCCAACATTTTCCCAGAAAATGTCTATAGAGAATCCACTCATTATGCTAGAGGCTTTCTTGGTTTGTTTGTTTTTTTTTTATATCAAGGGGTACCACTGTGGGACTGAGGCTGCCCATCTAACCCCCATGTTCTTGATATGAGCAGCTCACTTCCTTTCCTAGTCATACATGAGATGAATGAATGAAAATGTTCATTATGTGCAAACCAGAGGCTCACAGATTTAGAATTTACCAACCCTTTCATTTTACATAGGAGGAAAGTGAGGCTGGGGCAGGAGAAATGATTTATCCAAAGTCACATAGTTAGGACTAGTTGGGATCCAAACCCTGATTCATTGACTTCCAGTCCAGTGCTCTTTACATAGTACTACAACATCCTTCAGCATATAGCAGACCTTGAAGTTTAATATACTATATAGCCTTCCTACATCTCTGAATGCCTTTGGCAGTACTAGAGAGTTAACTTTTGTCTGAGGATTCAGAAGGAGCTTCCAAGATCTTGACATCTCTGAGGCCAAAGGGATTTTTTTTTTACTTTGAACCTCAATAATGCTCAGGTCGAAGACTCTGACCTGCATATCCAGGGAATCCAGGATACTCCTGGAAAGTTTCTCTAAAGAATTTCAAATCCCTAATTTCAGTGTTTGCTAGTCTATGAATTCTCTCTCATATGTCAAAAAGCAGAAAGCAAAGAATTATTCCTTTATTACTAGGCCTTTGGACTTAGGATAAATAAGAGTTTCTTGTAGAGAAACTTCTTATAGAGAAGAATTTCTTATAGAGTTGGCTCATCTGCCAGCTTACAGCAATACTATTTCTATAGCATTTATGAGAAATGCAAGTCATCCTTGTGAACTTGATATGGCAGCAAAATGATAAATCTAATGGGTCAAAATTGCAATCCCTAAAATAAGGGGTTTTCATTGATTAATGGGATTGGTTGAGCCAGAGGCCTCTGAGTTCACTCAGAAGTTCTGAGGAGGCCTTTGGTGCATTAGAGACAGAAAATAGGTAGGTTCAAAAGTGATGATTAAGTCTCAGTTTGCTTTTTCCTTTCCATCTCAGCATCCCTTTCCTCAGCTCCCAGACATCCTGTGATCATGCTATAATTTCTCCTTTCATCCCTTCAGTGCACCTTTTAAAGGCTAGCTTTGAGCTCACGATGTCCTAAAGATGAGAAGGCCGAGGCTGCCTTCTACCCTGAGAGTGCTCTCTCAGAGATTGCTATTTGATTGGAGATGCTCTCAAGTAGGAGAAAAATTGGCCCCATTTCAATCTTATTCATTTCCAAGCCATAATGAGTCCTATTTGGAGAAACTGTTCTCTTTTGTCCCATTTGTCCTATTGTTAAGGGCATTCATTAAAAAAAAAGGACAAGGAGCTGGAGGAAGACATATTTCCTTAGCTGAGGAGACATTCTGTACCAAACTCAAAGCTGTGACTAGAATTTTGTGTTCCTAAGGAGTGGAAAAAGGGGGTACCTAGGTCACTGTCACTGAGGATGGAGGAAGTAAGCTATAAGACAATGGGTGGGGTAGGTAATGAAAGGAAGTACAATAGAGAGAAACTCACCTATCATGCAAAGCTAGGGGAAATATACCCTGGGGGACCTCAAAATTTCTAAGCTGATAAAAAGTTGGCTGCCACTGGGGTTATGGTCAAAGGAAGTAGGTTCTGAGATTTAGTCCTGGCTCCTTTTGTGTAATGAGAGCTAAGGGAATAAGAGTGGGAGGCTTAGAAGGTAGAGGAGGATGTTCAGGCTAGTGCTGGTTGCACCCTAGTCTACACTGACATATCAATTGGGGAATGACACTTATTTTTAAAAATTTGACTCAATTCTCCAAATATTTGAGAAATGACATTTTCCTTCGAGAAATCTGTCATAAATGTCCTTCCTCTCCCCCAGTATTCTGCTTTCCTTCTAATCTTTGAGGCACTGGTTTTGTTTATACAAAAATCTTTGAATTTAATGTAATCAAAATTATCTAACCTTTACCTCCCATGAACTTCTCTCTTCTCATTTAGTCATGAACTCTTCTGCTCCCCATAGATCTTACAGAACATATATTCCATGCTCTCTTAATGTGTTTAGAATAGCAACTCTTATGTTAAAACCATGTACCCATTTTGAATGGAATAGAGTAAGATGGTGGTCTACAACTAATTTTTGCCAGACTGCTATCTGCATTTCCCAGCAGTTTTTGTCAAATACTGTGGGTGCTTACTCCAGTAACTAAGATCTTTAGTTTCTTAAACACTGGGCTATTGCACTCATTCCCTTCTGTCTCTTGTCCCTAAAATATAGCATCGATTAATGCCTCTTTCTTAACTAATACCAAATTGTTTATGATGATTACCACTTTGTAATAAGATTTTAAATATAGTGTTGCTAGTCTCCCCCTTTTTTTATATTTTCTTTATTGATTCCCTTAATAGTTGACCCTTTATTCCCCAAGATGAATTTTGTTATTATTTTGCTAGCTCCATAAAGTAATTTTTGAGTAGTCTGGTTGGTATGGAACTGAATAAGTAAATTCACTTAGGTGTTATTATTTTTATTGCATTGGTTCAACCAACCCAATCAACACTTCTCCAGTTGTTTAGATCTGTCTTTTGAAATTTTATTCAAATAGTTTCTGTGTCTTACCAAGTAGTTCCAAGTACCTTATACTATCTACAATTATTTTGAATAGAAGTTCTGATTCTATCTCTTCCTGCTAGGTTTTATTGGTAATATATTGAAATGCTGATGACTTGTGTGGGTTTATTTTATACCCTGCAACTTTGATAAAGTTGTTAATTTTTTTTTACTTGTTTTTACTTGCTTGTGTAAATACACCTTCATAGCATCAGCAAAAAGTAATCACCTTCAGTTTCTTTTTCTTGTCTTATTGTTATGACTAGCAATTCTAGTACAACACGGAATAATAATAGTGATGACAGACATTCAAGCTTCACCCCGGATCTTACCGGAAAAGTTTCCAGTTAATCCCCATTATAGTCTTAGATAGTTTTAGATAGATACTACTTATTATTTTAAGATAGAATTGACTGTAGTATTTTTCTAAAGTCATTTCTGATTCTAATAATAGAATCATATGGGTTTTGTTATCGTTATGGTAAATTATACTCTTAGTGTTCCTAATGTTGAACCAGTCCTGAATCCATGTTATAAACCTAGACTAGTCAAATTGTTTTTTTAATTCATGCATTCATTTGTAACCCTGTCCTTCTGTTCTCCATCATCTCCCAAGTTCATGTCTGCTGTTTCCATGACATTATCCATTCATCTCATTATCTGCCATCACCTTTTCCTTTTGACTTCAATCTGTCCCAACATCAAGGGCTTCTCTAATGAGTCCTGTATTCTCATTTTGTCACCAAAGTATTTGATCTTCCAAATTTCTCAAACATATAGAGAACTGAGTCAAATTTATAAAAATTAGAGCCATTCCCCAAATGACAAATGATCAAAAAAATGAACAACTTTCAGATGAAGTAATCAAAGCTACCTAGAATCATATGAAAAAAATGCCTTAACTCACTATTGATTGGAGCAATGTAAATGAAAACAATTCTAAGATACTCCCTTAGCCCCATTACATTTGCTAATAGGACAGAAAAACAAAGGGACAAATGTTGGAGGAGAGGTGATAAAAATGAGACATTAAGGAGCTGTTGGTGGAGATGTATACTGATTCCACCATTCTCAGGGGAGGAATTTGGAACTATGCCCTAAAGGCTATACAACCTTTTTAACCTAGCAATACCACTACTAGGTCTCTATCTCCAAAGATATAAAAACAATAGAAAAAAGGGTTTGTATGTACAAAAATATGTATAGCAGTTCCTTTTTAGAGGTAAGGAATTGGAAATTGAGGGAATGCTCATCAACTGAGGAAGGGCTGAACAAATTGTGGTATGATGGGATGCTATTCTACTATAATAAATGATAAGCAGGATGTTCTCAGAAAACCTTGGAAAGACTTCGATTTACTGATGCAAAATAAAATGTACTGCTTCCAAAGTAGCAGCAATATTTTAAGTTGATCCACTGTGAATGAATTAGTCTCAACAATACAATGATCCAAGAACTGATGATGAAAAATGCTAGAGAAAGAACGGATGGTATCTGAATACATATTGAAACAGACTTTCTAAACTTGATTTTTCTTGAGGGTTTTTAATATATAGTTTTATTCACAACATGACTATCATGGATACGTTTTTCATGTATAACCTACATCAAATTGCTTGCCTTCTCAATGGGGGATCGGTAGGGAGGGAGAGAATTTGGAACTCAGAGTGTTAAAAATGCATGTTAAAATTGTTTTTACATGTTTTTACATTTTACAGGGAAAAAATAAAATACTAAATAAAAAAGCCAACCAAAGTATTTAAGCTTCAGCTTCGGTATTTGCCATTCCAAAGCTAGTCTGAATTAATTTCTTTAAATATTGATTTGATCTCTTTACTTTCCAAGGGACTCTCCAAAGTCTTCTCCAGGACCACAATTCAATAGCACTGATGCTATGGCATGTCAGCTCTTGACAGTTATATATTACAACTGGAAAAAATTATAGCTTTGGGGGTGGCTAGGTGGCTCAGTGGACAGAGCAGCATCCCTGGAGTCAGGAGGACCTGAGTTGAAATACGACCTCAAACACTTCATAATTAACTAGCTGTGTGGCCTTGGGCAAGCCACTTAACCCCATTGCCTTGCAAAAAACCCCAAAACTATAGCTTTGACTCCTCAGAAATATCATTGTTTTTTTGTATGTTGTCCAGATTTGACATAATTTTTCTTGTGAGGAGCAGACTTCTCTTAATTTCATGACTTTTGTCACTGTCTGCAGTAATCTTTGAGCCCAAGAATATAAAATCTGACTGCTTTCATTTCTTCTCCCTCTGTTTTCCAGCAAGAGATGGGACCAGTTATCCTGATCTTCAAGCTTTGTAATGTTTCAAATCAGTTTTTACCCTGTCTTCTTTCACCCTCATCAAGAGACTTTCTAATTCCTTTTAACTTCCTGCCATCAGAGTGGCATTATCTACATTTCTGAGAGGAAAAATGAGGTCCATCAGAATAAAGTGACTTACTCAAGGCTACAGGGGAAGCAGATGAATCTCAATCAAACCCTCTTCTCACTGTATCACATTGCCTTATCAGGTAAACTGAAGTTTGCTTCCAAATTGAAATGGATTTCAAGCATGTTTCCTTTTCAGGTAAAAGTTGTAGAGAGGGGGAATCAAGTTGATAAGCCCACTAAGTCCCTTGGTCCTGCATCTAGCTGTGTAGAGTTGGGGTTGAGTGCAGCAAAACCAAAAGAAAAGCCATGCAGACAGTAAGGCTCAGAGAGCAAGGCCCAGAGGATGAGAAAGCCAAACACAACTTTTAGGCCTGGTGGAAGAAACTGCCCAAGGTCTGAGAGAACAAAGTCAAAGAAATCTGTCAGCTTTGATCCGGCATCAGAGGCACTTTGCAGACAGCTAGGAAATTGCCCTCTGTCCCTAAAGCTGCCCAGCAACCTGGCAGAGAAAGCTCCCCTTAGCTGCCTTCAAGATGATGAAGGCCCTGGCTTTCCTCAGGGTCTGTAACTAAATCCTTGTTGCAGTGAGATGCTTTATGATGGGGATTTACAGGCCAGAGTGTCCTAAGGGAATTTACATCAACCAATATTTATGATGATATGCCTAGCAAACCAGGATCCCCACTGTGAAATGTGAAATACTGGGATTGAAAGAGCACTAACTATTTTTGCATCCACACCAGGCTCTTACCTAGTTAGAGAGGCCAAAGATATACACACAGCAATGCAAGGCAGGATTTATTTGGAGAAGCTGGTGTTCATGAGTGATGGAGTCAATCAATGCTAATGAAGTAATGGAATCTTCTGCATACTGGTCATTCTAGCCTACCTGCTGCTCCCAGAATACATTTATTTCATCTCCTACCTCCATGCCTTTGCCCTTGCTGTCCCTCATTCCCAGAATGCCCTCTCTGCTTCTTAGAATTCCTAGCTCCAATCAAGGTTCATCTTCAAGCATTCCCTCATACACAAAGCCTTTTTTGTTTAACATCCTTCTTCACTGCACTCAGCGTGCACGCATTTTTAGATTGCCATACCCCAATATTATTTTGTATTTGCTTTCCATATGTTTTGCATTTACTAATCTGCATACACGTTATCTTCTTCCTGCCCTTCAATCTCCTCCCTTTCTCCCTAGGTAAGGATTTTTAAGGCAGAAACTCTTTTACCTTTGCATCCATCCCTGTATCTTTAGGGATAGCTAGAAAGCACAGTAGTAGATATAATACCAGGTCTGAAATCAGGAAGACCTGAGTTCAAACCCAGTCTCAGATACTTCCTAGCTTTGTGACCCTGGTCAAGTCTCTTAACATTGTATGCTTTCATTTCCTCATCTGTAAAATAGGCTGGAAAAGGAAATGGCAAAACACTACAGCATCTTTGCCATGAAGACTTCAAATGGGGTCATGAAAAGTCAAACATGACTATATATGACTGAACTATAGTGCAGCAAAGTGGAATCAAAGTAGATTTTGGAGCCAAGAAGACTTGGGTTCAAGTCCTGTCTCTGAAACATTCTAGTTTCCCATATTTGCAAATAAGGTGCTGCTAACCTGAAGAAGTAGAGGATGTTTCCTTGTCCAAGAGTTCCAGATACCAGTGAAATCACAAGTCCAGTCTCCATCCCTCTATTCTTATTCATATACTTATGAAAGCACAGTCCAGATTCAAATGGGAATCAATCTGGGACCATCCATTATTTGGAAACCGTCATAAAACTCTTCTGTTAGCCTAGCTTACCAAGATGCCAGTTTTGTTGCCATCACTTGGGAAGCAAAGAGCAGGTAGACAGCAGAGCCATGGCAAGCTTTCTGCCATGCTCCTGAGGCAGGAGCTACCACAGATCACTTATCTCTATGGTCACCTATCAACAAAGAAATTTTAGGAGAAAACCAAGTAGCCAATGACTCCCATCGTTTGTTTATGAATTTCTGCTCTGGGAGCTGCCATTGCTACTTCATTTCATGGTTGTGGGTACTTCCTCCCACAGGACAGGTCACAACCTGTCTATGGTCTATTACCTGGAGTAGCTCTATTCCAAGGTCTCTCAGCCTTCTTCCACAGGGTCTCCACCCAATATTCTGGGGACCTTCCTCTCAGGCTCTTGATATTTGTGAGTATTAGTACACCAAGGTGTCCCTTTTTATCCCCTAATCTCAACATACTCAGTCCTCCTTCTGCTCATAAATCATTTGAAGGTGATCTCTAACATTGTTGCTTGCGAGCAATTCATCATAGATAAACCACCACAGCCTATTTACTACCACCACAAAGTTCTCC